>NC_043701.1:160785998-160858363 GCF_006229205.1 Suricata suricatta
GAAGCCGGGCGCAGGCCGCGGGCCGCCGCTGGCCTAGCCGCGCGGACCGGGGGGCGGCCTTTTATATGGAATTTGGACCCCGGCGCTCCCCTCCAGGGCTGGTGCCCCGGCCGCGGCCCTGGCGCAGTCCGCCGCCTCCCGCTAGGCGCTCGCGAGGAGGAGGAGACGCAGCCGGCTGCGCGCGCGGCTGGACGACCGAGGCTCCCTCCTCTGGGGGGCAGGCGCGCGGAAGGCGCTGGTGACTGAGCGACTGTCGGGGCTGCCTGGGGCCGGAGCTCGGGGCTCGGAGGGCCTGCAGCTGCACCGACGGGCCCCCAGAGTTGGGCAGTTAGGGAGGCCTGCCCGGGTCCCCCGCCCGCAGCAACCATGGCGGAGAATTGGAAGAACTGCTTCGAGGAGGAACTCATCTGCCCCATCTGCCTGCATGTCTTCGTGGAGCCGGTGCAATTGCCATGCAAACACAACTTCTGTCGGGGCTGCATTGGCGAGGCGTGGGCCAAGGACACCGGCCTGGTGCGCTGCCCGGAGTGCAACCAGGCCTACAACCAGAAGCCGGGCCTGGAGAAGAACCTGAAGCTCACCAACATCGTGGAGAAGTTCAACGCCCTGCACGTGGAGAAGCCGCCGGCGGCGCTGCACTGCGTGTTCTGCCGCCGCGGCCCCCCGCTGCCCGCGCAGAAGGTCTGCCTGCGCTGCGAGGCGCCCTGCTGCCAGTCCCACGTGCAGACGCACCTGCAGCAGCCCTCCACCGCCCGCGGGCACCTCCTGGTGGAGGCGGACGACGTGCGGGCTTGGAGCTGCCCCCAGCACAACGCCTACCGCCTCTACCACTGCGAGGCCGAGCAGGTGGCCGTGTGCCAGTACTGCTGCTACTACAGCGGTGCGCATCAGGGACACTCGGTGTGCGACGTGGAGATCCGGAGGAATGAGATCCGGGCAAGTACCCTACACACACAGACACACACACTTCCCACCTCCTTGGGACCACCCATCCAGACAGGCTAACTCTTGTGACATCAGGCCAGAAGCCCCCTTCCAAACTCTCCTACCCTGAAAGTTTGGGGGCAAGGTCCTGGGAAGAAGGATCCCCCACTACTTGATACATTCCTGCACCTGTTCACAGAGGGTCCATTTTTTGAGTAGTTTATAGAATTGACGTGAGGGGTAGAGTTTGGGTGTTGCTTTTCTGTTCTGCGCACAGCTCCCTCCCCCAGCCTTGTTTCTGTGGGCCCAATGGGAAGTCACCAAGGCAGTGACCCAGGTCCTGCTTCTCCAGCTGCTGTTTATGTAATGAGTGTCCTGGTGCCGCTGCTGTGGCTGACATGATCCATGATGCTGGCATACCAATGAGGAAGTAAACAAAAGCAGCCATGTTAGTTTCAAGCCCTATTGGAAACACACTGGGGGGGTGGGGGTGGAGGGGAGCATCCGGAGGGAGAACAGAACTCTGGTATCTATCTGGACAAGGCCTGGACAGCCAGCGGCATCACTGAACAGTGTCTCAGCCATTCTGATTATTCCCAATAGCCCACTCTTCGTGTGTGAGAATCACTGCTCTCTGTGTCTGTGTATATTGCATGTGTCTGCATGAACAAACCTTAAAGTATGTGTCTTCATCACCCTGAGCCCTTTTCTCCCAGCCCAGCCCTCTATCACAGCCCTCCCACATTTGGGGAGGGGAAGTGGAAGACGGAAAAAGAATCCTGTGGGTTTAAGGTTGAGCTGCCTTGCAATCTGGTTTCAGGCAGCTGGCTCCCCTGGGCTGCCGGCTGGGTGATTACAGAACCGCATCCCCTCCCATTGTATACACCCGGCAGCAGAGGCCAATGTCAAAACCGCCTTCCCCCTCAGGCCTCTGGGCCTGGCTTTGGAGCTGAACTGAGGCAATACTTCCGTCCCCTTCAGTGGAGGGGGCTCCTCCTAGGTCCCTCCCTGGTCCCCTGGCTTTCAGGGTTGAGTCATACCAGAAGGAAGGGGTTGGCCTGAGCCTGAGCCATCTCAGAAGCCCCAGCTTGGAGCTTGGGTGTGATATTATGGGGGGTGAGGTTGGGCTTTGGTTGCACTGGGAGTGTTCAATGGGTGGGGGCCCTGGAGGCTAGTCGAGGCCAGTGGGGAGCTTGGGTATGAGGAAGCTCTGAGCAGGGGACGATTGTGGACGGGGGCTGTTTCCTGGGGGGGATGGGGGAGGGGGGAGGACCAGTCAGAATGAGTCACTGTTTAGCAATTAAAAAACACACACAACTAACAAAAGGCAGGAGGGGCACCACTAGCTGAGGGCCAGGATAACAAATAAAATTTGCTGTATGATTAGTTTCCAGTCGGATGGGCTAACTCTGGGATTTTGTACCAGGACAGGACCTATGGTTTCTTAAAGGAAGTGTAGGGGATGGAGAGAGGAGCCATTCTCTTCCTTTCCCTGGAGTTGAGAATCAGAGGCCTTAGGAAAAGCAGTGAACCCCTGGTGCCCACCCCCAACTCCGGACAGGCAGAGCTCAGACTTTTCTCAGTATTGGGAAGCTGCTATTAAAGATGGGAAGACTGGGGGAGGTGGGGGGAAGCGCAGAGGCAGGAGAAAGGAGCGCTGTCCAGTTCTCTGTCCTGGGTTTGCCAGTGGAAAAGACCGAGATGTGGCTGAAAGGAACCAAGGAGGGGGCAGCAGGCAGGGTGATGGGTGAATGTGTGCCTGCACCCACGCTTTTGCTCTTAACTGTGTCTGAGTGCTACGGGTGCTTTTCATTTGGGTGGGGAGAAAACATAATTGCGCCTGATTCAGTAGTAGGAGGGTATCTTTAGATGTGTGTCTGTGTTTGCAAGTCTCTAAGACTGCTTTGCCCTTAAATGCACCTGTCTTCGGTCTGTATGTCTGTATAGTTGGGGATCAGTGGGGGAGGGGGGTTGCCCAGGCATGCAGAGTATACTCTGGGGTTCCCACCACCAGGTCCGTGATCCTGGCTCATGGAAGGAACTGGTTGAGAAGGAAGTGCTGAACTTTGTCAGCAGCTGAGAGCATGCCTATGTGTGTGTGTTTGTGCCTTCATTTCTGTTCCTGGTGTGGGCAGGCGCACAAGTAGTGGGGTTGCATCAGGGCCAGATGTGCAGTTCTGTGTGCCCATCCTGAGTCTTATCCCCCCACCACAGGCCTTCCGTATTCTCTCTGGTGACCCAGGGCACTGGAGTTGGAAACCCTTCAACAGGCCAGCACCCCTCGGTGTGAGTTGGACATACTGAATGTGGAGAAAGGGGCCTCACCCTCAGGGGAGGGGAAGAGCCATAGGGAATCTGAATGGAAGAACCCATTGCACTGCCCTTTCTCCAGCCAAGGGGCAAGGGCCTTTTCCTGGGCCTCTTTTCCCTTGCCTGAGGGCCTCCAATGCCGTGGATATGGATGAGAGCAACAGAATTCTCCTGGGATATCAGAGCAGATACATGGAAACCTGGCACATCCCTTAAAATACAGCTCTGCTTCTTGTGTTTCCTCTTCTGTCTTCTGTGGGGTGGGGGTGGGGGCGAGGTGCTGTTGAAACACCCCATCGGTTAGAAATAGGAAACTCTGATCAATCTCTCCCTGGTGGCTCTAGTCACAAACTCATAAGCACCCATATGTGCAAAGGCCAGTGGCCTAGAGCAGGAGCCCAGCAGGGATGAAAGCAGGGCCTCTCTCCAGCCTGGGGCACTAGCAGGAGAGTCAGGCCTCTGCCAACTCTGTTGCCCTACTCTACTCTTGCAAAGACATTGTGTAGAGCACATTGTCCTGAAGCCTGGAGGCCCGGAGGGGGGGCGGGGGGAGAAGGGGGCGCAGAGACCACTCGGTGGGACATGCCCAGACACCATAATATGTTCTGCCTTGGGGCTCTGAGAGGCCAACGGCCCAAAATAGGGACATCCAGGTGGACTTGAGTCTGACAGCCCCCAGGTTTAAGGGTTCATCTGAGCAACAGGGAACTGGTATAAATAAGCTGTCTCATGACCTCCTTCAACATGGAAAGAAGATCTAGTTATATGTATGAGGGGCTATGCAGGGTGTGTGTGTGTGTATTCAGGTCATAATAGTGCCCCTGCGTCATTCCTAGGCCCCCGGATCAAGGCTGGAAATGTTGCCAGAACCCTTTTCCTTACATTCTGGCAGGTTTAGTGTTGAGAGATGTTTCCTGGGGCAGGGGGAGGAAGGGAGAGGATCCCACTGCTCGGGGTCAACTTGGAGGGGGGTTTGTAGCTCCTAGAGGTGAGGTTATGCCTTCACAGCCCCCATCACCCCTGGCTGGAGAGCTTGCCCTGGGACCCTGGAGGGGACCCTGGGTCTCCACCCCACGTATCTGTCTCTGGGTGGACTGTGGGGGTGAGGGCTGCCCTGGCACCGCTGACTCTGGCAGCAGAGACCCCACTGCTCCCTCCTCCCCAGACCAGACTCCTGACTGCTCAGGTGGGGCAGCAGCTGACCTGTGTTAGGTGAAGGGCCATGTAGCTGCCCCTTCCTTGATCATCCCGAGTCTGCAGGGAAGGAGGGCCTGGTTCGGCCTTCCTTCCTGGGCCCCAGGCAGAGAGGAGTCTGAGGCTGAGGCCCAGCCCCCACTGCCACCCCAGGATCCTGCTGACACAGCCGGGAGCCTGTCATGCATGCCCTATTGATTACTCTGCCTCCTGCAGCTCTGGATGGCTGTGCGTCCTTGTCTGTCTGCAGGTGTGTGTGCCCGCGTGCATGTCACCGGAGTGTCTGGTTGTGCATCTCACATGTGACTAATTTTTTGTATCCCCTGTGTGTATCTCTGAGAAGGTACAGCGTGAGGAACTGACTTACTTGTGTAGTTGTCTTGTGTCTGCAGGGTCCAGGAGAGGGAGTGTGCGTCTGTGAGAGAGGAGGGTGACCGCACGGCCTGCGTGCTGTACACCTGTGATCGGAAGTTGAGGGGATATTTCGTGACTGTCAGCACCATGTTGCTAGCATGTGGCTGCCTGCTCGGGCTCTGAGACTTGTGCGAAACTTGTGTGTTTCTCCATCAGTGGGGGTGTTGGGGAGGGGAAGAAACGCTGGAATTCACCTTTGGGCGAGCTTGTTGCCTGTGGCCAGTGTCGAGGCAGAGGTCCAGGTGAATCCTGCAATGCTGAGTTGGGGGCAGTGTGAGTGGGCCTAGGAAGAAGGTGAGGCCAGCTTGGGCCCCTGCCCTGGACTGAGCAGGCAGGCCTGGCTGGCCTAGTCCTTGGCTCTGGGAAAGCCTTCTTCCCCGGCCGGCCGGCCTGGTATTCAGACCCAGACAAAGGGGGGCTTTCTCTCTCGCCTCTTTGTTCTGCTGCCCCAGAGCGCTGCTCTCTGCATGGCAAAAGCTAATTCCACTCTGCAGCTGGGAAACCTTCTCTGGGGTCTGCCGGGGCTTGTTTCACAGAGCCTGCTTCTCTCCTCGCCCTGGCTTCTGCCCTCCAGCCTCTTCCCTCTGCGTCTGTGGTTGCCTCTGCCCTGGGGGGCCACATGGGAGCCCAAGGTAGGGGCTGAGGCCTGGAAGCTGCCCTGTGACAGGGGAGGGCGGCCCAGGGAGTGAGAAGGCTTGCATACTCCTGGAGCCAGGGCTTTGGTGAGAGTGGGGGGCAGGTTTGGAAGCTGGGGAGGGGGTCAGGATGGGGTAGCTCTGAGCAGGGGCTGCAGCCAGAGCTGGAGCTGAAATGGGAACCCGCTGGGCAGGGGTGTGAGCAGAGAGCCCAACCCTCTCTTCTTGCCCCCATTACTTCCCCCTCACCCCCCTGCCACCCCTGGGGCTGCTAAATCCAGCACTGGCCCTGTCCGAAAACCTTAGGGGTTGCCTCTGGCCCAGCCCCTGGGGTCCTGTTCCCTCCTGACCTTGCTTCTCTTCAAGGTTGACTTGAGGGTTTTAGTATTATTATTTATTAACTTTTATGCAGCCCGGAGTCCCCATGGCCTCACCCACCTGCCCAGTCCAGTCTGGCATCAAAAATGCCAGCTGGGCCTGACCAGTCAGACTGCAGAGGGATGTGAGGCTTTCCTGGGGCAGTAATGTAAGGAGCTAGGAGTGCCCCCTCTCTGAGATGGGAGGGGCATCCGAGGGAGCAGCTCAAGGCAGAGTCTAGAACATTGGGCGACAGGTAGGAGGAACAGGACTTTCTGGGGCCTCTTCCTCATACCTGTCAGGTATGATGGGATGGGAATAGAGTGCCCCCAAGTCTTCTTGATGTTTTTGCCCTCACGTGACCAGGAGCAGACCCCAGAAGGCCTTAGGCCTTAGGTTCTTAGGGACTGAAGCTGCTGATTGGAGCCGGGCCTCAAACCGCCCATCCTCCTTCCTGCTGGAGGCCTGGTCCCTCCAGCGCTGCTAGTCTAGACCATGGTTCCCCACTCCGCTCTGCTCCCACACTGCTCTCCTGAGGTGTGCTGCAGTCCAGGTGACTCACGGGGGGCTGGGAGGGGTTTCGAAAGAGCCCCCTACATCCCTGCCTCCTGCATTGAGAGCCTATGCTCTGAATCAAGCTGGAAAATCTGGTCCTCTCTCTCAGCTGTGGGTTTTTCCCAGATGGGAAATGGGGCCTCAGCTCTCAGCAATTCCCTGGACACTGGAATGGAAAGATGCTTTGGTGGTGGGGAGGGGCATAGGCTTTGCTTCCTCTGCCCCCATCTTCCTGCTCCTCAGCAACCTGATTCGGTCATTTGGTGGAACTGAGGCGAGGGGAGATGAAGAGGCAACAAGTGAATACTCCCCTCCCTTCCCCAGCTTCCCAGTGCCTGAGGTAATAGTGATTCCCCCCCATCCTCTGCCTCCCTCAGGTTTTGTCTGTGGCAGGCTTAAGATCATCTGGCCCCAAGGGAGGAACGTCCCTGCAAGGGTGAGCTGGCCAGCGTGGATCCCTGGGCCACCCTCCCAGCACTCCATGATGACTGGCAACCCTTGGCCAGTTTCCTTCCCGTTCCTGCCCCCTCCCCTACCTACCCCTGCAGCAGAGACAGTAGCTCGATGGCCTCTGAGCTGGGGGAGGGGAAGTGAAACCCAGCCACCTGGTAGAGAGTGTGTGGCCCCTGCCTTTGCTAGCCATGGACTGGGCTCCCACCCCACAGGGCTCTGGGCAGGCAATGTCCCAGAGTAGAAGTACTGCCAAGAAAGGCTCTGAGAAAAGTCTGGAAGAAGAGGTCCCGGGCTGAGCTCCACCCCTAGGACTGGACAGGAGGTGCCTCCTTTGGCTCTTCCCTGAAGAGTCAGCCATGAATTCCTTGAAGGGTTCCAGAGGGTCGGGAGAGGGACCTCCTACTGCTCTGAAGGGTGGGAGTGGAACAGCCCCCATTCCAGTCCTCTGAGGAAGATGGCGCTGGGAATCTACCTCGGGGCTGCCTCTTTCCTGCCCCTCATCTGGGACTTAGCCCCAGGTGTGCCCTTAATCTGATACTGATGGGTTTGGTCATGAGAATTAGCTAGGCAGGGAGACCCTAGTGCACAGATGTATGGGATGGAGTGGGGGCGGAGGCTCTGCTTTCAGAGATCCTGAGCATTGGGAAGGCAAGAATGGCCTGCTGTTTGAGACACATCTGGAGAGGGGGGCCCTGTCCTCTCAGTGTGGGTGTGAGGCGTCCAGAAGGCAAAAATTTGAGGGCCAGTTGTTACAAGGGAGGTAAAAAGCCCTGGTGTTCCTGAAGGGGTGTCCTGACCAGCTTGCCTTTATGACCGGCCTCCCTCCATTGTCCGGGCCTTCACAGGGCCCAGTCTTCACCTTGCAGGGGGCTGGACGCGAGTGTACGTGTAGCTCTGTGCGGCAGTGTGCATGATGTGGGCCCAGGGCCCAGGTGGCGTGCGCGCTGCTTCTGGGCACTGCTACAGGGCGCTGCCACCCTCTTCCGATAGCTTCGGGCGGTTTCATCAGTGGGGAGGGTGCGTGATTACCGATTCCCGCCCCCCCCACCTCAGCTGTGTTTCCTTACAGGCTCTGACTTGCGGACCCCAGTGCATACTGGGCTGCTATGGAGACCTGCCGGAAGGGCAAAGTGCCGGGGACAGGGTGAGGTCTGCTGGGGCTGAATCTTAGAGGTCTTGTCCTAGGGTATTGGTCAAGTTGATGGGGGCAGGCAGTGCCCCAGGCTTCTCCACCTTAGACTCTGAGAGCTTCATTCCCCCCACCCCCGCCCTCTCCTCCTGTCCCCGGTTTTTTTTTGTTTCCAGGGCAGCCAGCAACTCACAGCAAGGTTGCTGAACTCTCATGCTGGCCTTGGTTTCCCCAAGTGTAAAATGGGTCGAAGGAGTAAGGGAAGGACTGGTGGTAACTTGTCTCTGGGAAACCAGTTGGGTGCAGGTGGGAATAGGGGTTTTAGGTCAACTTGAGGGTCACTCTGAGGCCCCCGCAGAGGAAGAAAAAGAGCCATTTCTTACTGAGTGGACCCTCACTGTGAGCTAGGTTCTGTGTAACCTGCTTTGCAAACCTTATTTTGTGGGCAAAACCATGAGTTTGTTCAGTCAGCCTATTATGCATCTGTCGAGTGCTGGGGTTGTGTTGCCTGGCTGAGAAGGGAGGTACAAAAAGACAGCAGACTGGGGCGCCTGGGTGGGTCAGTCGGTTAAGTGTCCGACTTCGGCTCAGGTCGTGATCTCACAGTTTGTGGGTTCAAGCCCCATGTCGGGCTCTGTGCTGAAAGCTCAGAGCCTGGAGCCTGCTTCGGGTTGTATGTTTCCCTCTCTGCCCCTCCCCAGCTTACACTCTGTCTCTCTCTCTCTCTCTCTCTCTCTCTCTCTCTTTCAAAAATAAACATTTTTTTTAATTAAAAAAAAAGAAAAAGACAGCAGCAAAACCCTATTTTCAGCAGGCTCGAAGTTTTGCAGTGAGTCAGACCAACTTTGAGAGGCAGACTACATAATAATGTCCTGGGGTGCCTGGGTGGCCCAGTTGGTTGAGCATTGGACTCTTGATTTTGGCTCAGGTCACGGTTCCGGGGTTGTAGATTGAGCCCCACGTCAGGGTCTGTACTGTGTGTGGAGTCTGCTTAAGATTCTCTCTCCCTCTGCTCCTCTCCCCCACTCACACTCTCTTCCTCTCAAATAAGTAAATGGTTTTTTAAAATGAATAGTGTTGTCTTATAGGTCTTTCTGTGATGATGGTAATGTTTTGTATTTATGGTGTCCAGGACTTTAGCCATTGGTGACATATAGCTATTGAGCACTCACACTGAGTCTGGTACAACTAGAGAACTGATGTTTAATTTAATTTATTTTAATTTACTTAAATTTAAATAGCCACATGCAACTGGCTGCTACCATACTGGACAGTACAGCTGCAGAGGGAAGGCACAATGTGACAGCCCCACTGCATGGCAAGGACAGGGAGTGACCTGTGCAAACTTCCAGCAGCGGCCATGGGCAGTTTCCTAGGGAGTGGGCCTTAAGTTGGGCCTTGAAGGATGGACAGAGGGATGAAGGGGGCACTGGTGTGCTGTAGAAAAACACCAGCAGGGTGCAAGGAGTTCAGGTGTGCACAGAGCACTGGAGACAGGATACCAGCCCAACTAGCTAGGTGAGGCAAGTTGTAAGAGAGCTGTCATTGCCAAAGTAGTGGAAGGAAGGGGGCATTGAGGGTTCTTGAGCAGGAGGAGACTGTATTCAAAGAAGCATGCCTGGTAAGGGGGGTGGACAGGGCTGGGAGGAGAGGATTGTGGAGACAGGAGATCAAGGGCTGAGAATAGCAGCTTCATCCAGCACCTTCCAGTAGACTGGCCTCAGGTTCTTAAGCAAGCCACAGGGTCTCCCTTCCACTTGGGTCCAAATGAGAGGCTGAAGGAGCTAGCAAGGACTTCAGAGGCCTAGCTCTTGGCATCAAGATCAAAGGAAGGGGTAGCTGCCCTTGATGCCCTCAAGTGCAAGTGAGGCAAGTATAGAGTGAGATCTCTGCACTAGGCCAACGGGCCTGGATGATCTTGGAAGGCTGTTTGTCACTCTGCATCTTAGGGTCCTCATCTGTAAGATGGGGCTCCCCAGAGAGAAGTGGCATGACTTGTACAAGAACAGACCCTACTGCCAGATCACCTAGGTTTGTATCCTAGCTGTGTGACTTTGGACAGATTGCTTAATCTCTCTGGTTTCCTCATTTCCGAAATGAAGATAATAATAGTGCTTAACTCACAACATTACTGGGATGATTAGATGAGTCCGTGTAGGAAAAGGACTTAGAATGGGAGCTGGCTTGACCTGCCCTCAGAAAGCTCATGGTTTAGATGTGTGGGAAGCTATTCCAGGCTTTCTGTTCCTAGGAACAGGCTTGCCAGACAACTGTCACCAGGCCTCTGGGATTACATGGGGGGCCAGAAAGGGTTGGATGGCAGAAATTCACATCATCTGAGTCAAAGAATCTATAGGATGAGTCTATTCTGTTGCGGGAAGGATGGTGCTCACCCATCCTTGGTAAGGGATAGAGCTGCAGGCCCCTCTGATGCCCCTTCCCCACCTGTCCCTGCAGAAGATGCTGATGAAGCAGCAGGACCGTCTGGAGGAGCGGGAGCAGGACATTGAGGACCAGCTGTACAAACTCGAGTCTGACAAGCGCCTGGTGGAGGTAGTTAAGCCCAAGCCCATGGTATGGCGTGGGTCGGCTTGGGTGCAGGGCCCTGGGCTGGTTCCCTCTTTGGGCTGGGATCTATTGTGTGGTCGACTCTGTGCCAGAATCCCTTGGTTGGTCATTCAGTGAACTCTCCGTTGCTGAGCCCCCACCGATGCCAGGGGTAGCTGGCTCTGAGCCCTGTGCTACCAGCAGGGAATTAGCAGGTCAGACCTTGCCCCTGGGAGCCCTGGGCAGCCTGGGAATTCAGGGTCCCAGACTCCCCCCGCCCAGGATGCGAGATAGGCAGAAGCGCAGCCAGAGGTCCCCGGCGCTCACTGCCCACCCGCTTTCGCCCCCGTGCCCGCAGGAGAAGGTGAGCCAGCTGAAGGAGGAGGTGCGGCTGCAGTATGAAAAGCTACACCAGCTGCTGGATGAGGACCTGCGGCAGACGGTGGAGGTCCTGGACAAGGCCCAGGCCAAGTTCTGCAGCGAGAATGCAGCGCAGGCGCTGCACCTCGGGGAGCGTATGCAGGAGGCCAAGAAGCTGCTGGGCTCCCTGCAGCTGCTCTTCGACAAGACCGAAGATGTCAGCTTCATGAAGGTGCGCTGGGACCCGGACCAGCTGGTGGGATCCAGGTCATTCCTCAGTTGGAACCTGCCATTCTTTGCTCCCAGTGGGTTTCCCTGACCTGTATGCTCACAGAGCTTTGGAGCCAGTCTGCGTGGATTTACAACCCTCCTCCTCCTCCTCTGCTCTTTCTAGCTCTGTGAGCTTGGGGGGCGAGTCATACCTGTTCCCTGTGCCTAAATTCCCTCACCTATAAAATAGGGTTGATGATACAGATGTACAATCCTTTATCCACAATTCCAAATTTTCAAAATCTCTGAAAACTAATAGAAAAAATTCTGACGACTCATTTAACAGAAAAAAATTGACCTGAGCTCATGTTGGCAATTAATGGTCTTTATTTATCATGGTTGACACGAGAATTCAAACATTTTGCTGCAGAAACATTGATGTATTGGATGATGGTGTCCTGCTGGGGATCACATGTAATATACAGGACAGGCACCATATCTCCCTTCTACAGCCCAACAATTTCCAAATTCCAAAACATTTGACCCCAAGGATTTCGGATAAAGGACTGAGTGCTTATGACACCTTCCAAGGGTAGTTGTATAGATAAAAATGATGGATGTATAGAAAGCACTTACAGTATTTGTCACATAGTAAGTGCTCAATAAACGTTAGCTAGTCTTCTAGAAATGGAGGACCGCCCCGCCTCCCTCGGCCCTGACCATACTTTGGGAGGAATCAGCCGGTCAGCCCTGCCTGGGGGACGGGAGCATAGGGCAGCTCCGCTCTCCCGTGTTGTCTTTCCCACTGACTAACCCTTTTCTCTTCCCTTAGAACACCAAGTCTGTGAAAATCCTAATGGACAGGTAAGCAGATGGCCACCAGCCCCCAGGGGAGCACATCTGGGGGAGGGCAGGGAGGGCCAGGCCCACCGGGGGGAGGTAGGGCAGGCTCACCGGTGATACCTCCTCACAGCAGATGCCCCGTCCACTGCCCCCAGGACCCAGACCTGCACAGGCAGCAGCCTTTCTCCCCCTAAGATCGGCCACCTGAACTCCAAGCTCTTCCTGAATGAGGTGGCCAAGAAGGAGAAGCAGCTGCGGAAGATGCTAGAAGGTGAGGGTGGTATCCTCAATGGAAAGGAAAGAGCCCTTTGGGCAGGGGTAAATGCCTGAGCCTTCTCTGGCAGCATGGCCTAGTCAGATAGTCTTTTCTTCAGATCCTGGGTTTGTCCCTTCTGGCTATCGGACCTTGGGAAAAGCCACATTCCCTCCCTAAACTTCAGTTTCTTCAAGCCATAAAATGGGAATAATAGTAGTATCTACCTGCTAATGGAGTAGTCAGCATTGACCAAGATGGTGCACGATGTAATGAGCTTGGTCCTATAGACAGAAAGTGGGGAGAGGAGGCTGGGTTGCTTGGAATGGGAGCTTTGGCGACTTTTGCCCCAAACTCTCCACAGGCCCCTTCAGCACACCGGTGCCCTTCCTGCAGAGCGTCCCCCTGTACCCCTGTGGCGTGAGCAGCTCTGGGGCGGAAAAGCGCAAGCACTCAACGGCCTTCCCTGAGGCCAGTTTCCTAGAGACGTCGTCAGGCCCTGTGGGCAGCCAATATGGGGCAGCAGGCACAGCCAGCGGCGAGGGCCAGTCAGGGCAGCCCCTGGGGCCCTGCAGCTCCACGCAGCACTTGGTGGCCCTGCCGGGTGGCGCCCAACCGGTGCACTCAAGTCCTGTGTTCCCCCCATCACAGTATCCCAATGGCTCCGCCACCCAGCAGCCTATGCTCCCCCAGTATGGCGGCCGCAAGATTCTCGTCTGTTCTGTGGACAACTGTTACTGTTCTTCCGTGGCCAACCACGGTGGCCACCAGCCCTACCCCCGCTCCGGCCACTTTCCCTGGACAGTGCCCTCGCAGGAGTACTCACACCCGCTCCCGCCCACACCCTCCGTCCCCCAGTCCCTTCCTGGCCTGGCGGTCAGAGACTGGCTCGACGCCTCCCAGCAGCCTGGCCACCAGGATTTCTACAGGGTGTATGGGCAGCCGTCCACCAAACACTACGTGACGAGCTAACGCCACGCAGGCAGTGGGGAGCTGGGGAATCTTCCCCCCCAGCCCCCAGTGGCTCGGGAATTATGCATCCAGAGACCTGCCCTTCTACCTTCCTGACTTTCCTCCCTCCCTCCTTCATCCCCCCACCCCCAAGTCTTTTCCTTTTGGATTTTGTTTTGTTTTGGGCTTTGTTTTTGATTTTTTTTTTTTTTTTTAATGAATCTCCTGGACTCGGAGGTGACAGTGAGAGCTGGCCTGGGCTGGGCTGCAGGTGGCCCTGGAGTTGGGAAAGCATCTACTTCAAGGCATTGAGCGCTATCTCTCCTCTCTCTCTCTCTCTCTCTCTCTCTGTCTCTGTCTCCTTTTTTCTTCCATTCCTTCCCCATCCCACCCTCTTGGCTGGTAGGTGCCTCAGCTTCCCCTAAAGCCTTGGGGATCCAGCCCTCCTCACCCAGCCCAGGGAGGATGGACCAGTGCCCACTGGCCTGTTTCTCCTCTTGTTTTTCTTTTGGGCAGTTTGATCACTGACTAAGGAATGACCTGTAGATTGTGGGGCTTTCGTTCTTTCTTTTCTTAATTTTTTTAAAACCAAGAATGATTTCTCCTGCTTCCTTCTTCTCAACATCCTCCCAGATGGAGTTCAAAGGCCACTTCTCAAGCAGCTTTTGGCACCTTCAGCCTCAGAGTGGAATCTTAAAGACAGGAACCCCATGTCCAGGAAAGGGGAAAAGGAACTTTGCCAATGATAGTGACCACAGCAAAAGCAAATAATAATATTAATAATAATAAAGAGAAATAAAAGAAATAATAAAATAAAAAACCATAGCACAGCCCTTGTTGAGGTCAGTGGGGGAGGAGGGGCTGCCCCGAGTTGGGTTCTTGCCTGAATTTTGACACAGCAACTTCCTGTAGTGAGCACTTTGTATGAATCGTGGACTTCCTGTTCTCAAGGCACAGGTATTTATTCTGTAATCTGTCTAGAGCACACACCGAAATCCAACCTTCTAATAAACATAATGGCGCAGTCCCACTCCCTGCCTTGCCTCTTACCCCGCCCACTCCCCCAGGCCTGGAGTTTTCAGGTGCTGGTCCAAGAAGGGGCACTGAGGGGTGGAAGCCCCTGCCTTCCTTGCCTTGGTTCTGTGTTCGGTCTAGACTGTGCCAGGCCTGTGAATGTCAATTTGTCAGGTACTAACTACATCCACTCTTGGACCCAGCCTTGGGTTCATTTGACAAATATTTGCTGAGTGAGGGCCTCCCAGGCCCAGCCCCCTGCTGCATAGGCCCTGGCATCTCTTTGAGGTTCTGCCAGCATGTTCTTAGCTAGGACAGACACAAAGAAAGAAAGACCTTTCTATGAGTCTTGCAAAATTACCTCCTTCAGTCCACAAATATTTATTGAGCACCTGCTAAGTGCCATGGGACACTGTGTGGGGCCATGGGCATACACAGAGTAGACCCTCTTTGGAATTCAGTCAATCTGGGCCTTGGCCACCACTGGGGGAGTCACTCAGCTCCATGCTTCGTTTGGTGACTTGAGTCCAGGCCCCTGCCCCTGCGCATGGAGGAAAAGAAGGCAGGAGAATACTTGGCTCTCAGATGCCTGGAGGTAGGGAAGCAAGGTTAGAAAGGCATTCTACCCCCATTTGCCTTAGCAGAGCTGCTCGAACCCTAGCATGTCTTGGGAGCTCCTTAAAAGGGCTGATTCCTGGGGCCTGCTTAGACTCCATGGGAATCATTCGGGGCCCGGGAATCTGCATTTTAGTCCCCCAGTTAAAAGAAGTGCTGTCATGAGGACTTGCTAGGGTCTTGCTTGTTATAGGGACCCCTGGATGGAAGGAGGGGCTTTAAAAAGGATCTCTGGTTTGTTGCCTACCACTGCATGGATGTTATGTCTTAAAGCAACCTGTGCCCTTCCATTCTAGAAGGAGGGGCAACCTTTGCTGTGCCTAGTTCTCCTTCCTTGTCTGGGTAGAATCAGGGCCTGAATGCCTCCTACCCCAGGAAGCCATGAGTAAGCCCTGTGCCAGGGGTCCACGCGGCACCCAGCCCTAGTTACTCCCCTTCTCATAAAAGTAAGGACCTGGGGTGGAAGGCATGGTCAAGCCCTGTTCCCCTGGCAGGTTGGGCTGGCCAGAGCAAACCAGAGTCTTGGTCCTGCTAAGTAGAAGCTGTCTTCCCATCCTGTGGGAATAGAAAACGACTTGGTGTGGGGTGGGTGGACCCTTCATTGCTCCCCCTTCCTCACTTTGGCAGGAAGCCAGAGCCAGGACAGGATGACAACAGCTGGCCTGCCCCCTTCTCTTCCCCTGCACCTGTTTGGGACTATGGCGAGGGGGCAGATGGTTGGAGCACAGTGCCCCTTCGGCCCAGGGTGGAAGGATGCCTGGGGGCAGGTGCTGGTGGACAGATAGACATTTAACTCCACTCACATCTGCCCCTGTCTCACTGCCCCTTTCTCTAGTTGTCAGGGACCCTAGGACATCGTCTGTGCCAAGGGTTAGGAGCCAAGAGAGAAAGCTGCCCAATTTCTTTCCCACTTGGCCTAGTTTCGTTTTAGCGGAGGGAGGGGTCCTTCCTCTCCAGATACATGAGTCAGAATGGGATATGGAGAGACTCTGGTGGGGGTGGATGGGTTTGAGCCTCACTAGGCCTCCCCTCCCCCCAACAATTACACACTTAAGCACACAGGCTGCAGGCAAAGCAGCCAGCTGCCAGCAGTCCAGCCTCGGGGTGCTGGGAAGCCAGGGAGGCTGGGAGACACCCCATCCAGCTGTCCCCAGCCACCCAGCTGTCCCCGGCTTTGTAGGAGCAGCTGTCACCCTCCTCCCAAAAGGGTCGAGGGCAGAGGGGGCCCAGAAAAAGCTGGAGCTGCCCCAAGACACAAGGCCTGTAGGAGAAGGTGTGAATGGGGCCTTCCCCACCCTGCCCTGGTGTGCATACTCCCACACCTCCGGGCACCCACAGGCACACCCTGTGCCTCACACCACGAACAACTTAGAGATAGTGGCTCTCACACTCCAGGCGCTGCCCTCCCGCCTTCCCCTAGAGGCGGTCACTGCTCCCCTTTCCGGAAGGGCTGGGTTGTCAGGAGCACCTCTCCTCCACCCCACCGATGGGGGGCGGCGGCTGCTGTGGCCCAGATGTGCGCAGCCGGCGGGGAGGCGACCGCCGGGGCCTTTCTTCCGCCCGCCACCCGCGCCGCCCGAGCTCTTTCAAGTCGTTGCCCTCCCCGTCCGAGCCCGGGCCAGCAGCTGTGCCTCGCTCCCCGCCCCCAGCCTCTCTCCCAGCTGTCTTTGGGGTGGGGCCGCGCAGCTGGGGAACAGCTGCAAAGCGTGGGGGGGAAGGTTGGGTGCCCCCGCAACAGCCGGAAACAGTCCTGGGGCCCGGAGGGGGCGGGGCCGGGGAAGGGGGGGATGCCGGGGGTGGGGAAGGCGAGGCGGGGGGTGGTCGGCTCCTCCGCCCCTCCCCCAGGGCATCTGGCCGGGCCAGCTGAGAGGGGCAGACCCCAGATCAAAGCCCCCTCCGGGCTTCAAAGGGCACCCTGCGGGCGGGACGGGCGGGGCGGCAGCCGGGAACACCCTGCAGGCGTCGCCGCTGAGTCAGCGCCCCAGGCCCCTCTCCCGGGGCGAGACCCCACCTTCTAACCTCACTTGTGGGTTCTTCCATCCCTGTTCACACCCACCCACTCAGGCCCAGTCGTTGTCACCATGCCACTTCCTCAGCCCCGTCAATTTCTCCCATCTGAGGGTGGGGGAGAACTGATGAACACTTTCAGGATCAAACCTGGCCTCTGGGGGATTCCCTAAGCTACCTCTGTGTCCTGTAAATTCCGGGTGGGTGAATGGAGCGTCTAGGATTCGTCTTTTCCAACCTAGTGATCTAGGCCTACAGTGAAAGGGGACGTTGACCCTACTGAGGCTGCAGAGTAAAGGAAGGTGGAAAAAAATGATTCCTGGGGATCCCCGGACAGACCCCACCACATTTTAGCCCCTCTTCTCCCTGTATGATTTAGGAAAACTCTCCCTTGGAGGTGCCTTAGAAGCAGTGGTCTCTAGAACCTGGGATCCTTATACTGGTTCTAGAACCCTGTGAGCTCTGTTTCTTTGAATTAAGGGCCAAGGAAGGAAACTGAGGACACTGTTGGATTGCCCCTTCCCTATACTCTGTGCAGAAATGCCTGGCAAGGCCCTGGGATTCAGAACTAAGATCCCATAAATGTCCATGGAGGCTGAAGGAAATGGGAGACAGACCCGAGTGTGGGGCAGAGGCAGCCAGGGTTGGGGGCTCATCAGGCCAGAGGTTCTAGACTGGGACCAGGAGGTGGGCTGGCCTCAAGAATATCACGATCCTAGGTCAGCCTCTTTCCTTCTTCTTCCCAGCACACTACCCTTTCCAAAGACATTTTCTTCCCTTCCTGAGCAAGATGTAGTCAACTCTCTGCTTGAATTCCTCAAGAAACTCCTTCTACAGGGGCAGCTCTCACCGATAACAAATAGAAATCTGGTGGATAAGCTTTGCTCTCTACCATGTTCTCCATGGTGTATGGGAATGACACCCACTGAGTGAGGGAAGCCTTCAAGAGCCCAGGACTTCTTCCTTAAAGTCCTCTGTCCTTGACATTGATGATGCAGGGCCTTGGCAATGGGCTTTCCCCTGAGTTCTGCACTGAAAGTCTGCATGTTTCCTCCATGGGCAACTAGTTTTCTTTAATTGCTGTGTAGTTAATTCCTCTCAACTGCAGCAAACTGGGATATTTATGACTTCCCCTTGCACTAGATCTTCAATAATTGGGTCTTTCTTAAGAAAGAACCCATCTGCTCAATGCCATAGATTATTTTTTCATTATTTACATTGAGGCAAGAAGAGGGTGATGCGCGGGGTGGTGTGTGGTATAGTTTTCAACGGCTTGTGGAACAGGGTGTTAGTAGTGGCATTGGCAACATCACAGGATTGCAGGTAGAAAGTGAAACGCAGGAGCTGGCATCCAAGAACTAAGCACTAAGGATGGTGTGGACTTCTGGTTGACCTGGAAAAAATGGCAGTGAGTCATCTGACATATGGCCTGGCCAGGATGGCCTGCCTGGTTGTGAATTGGATGTTGTCATCAGACACTCTCCATGTCTGTGTCTGCTCCAGGGCACTGAGTAGGGAGGGGGTTTGGATGCAAACAGGCAGCACGGCCTAACAGACAGGGACTCTCCAGCCACCCTAACTGCCGTCTCCACCAGCCAGCTCCCCAAGCCCCACCTATCACATCACAGGCTTAGAATCAGTCCTCCAGCAGCCCAGGTGGTTTCATGCCCTGGTGGTTCTGCCGAGCCCTCTGCCTGGATTGTATACCCAGACTCAGAGTTCTGCCTCCTCTGTGTACCCCTCCCCGGGAGGGTGTGAGGAAAAATGAAATGATGCATGCGAAGTGAGAGGTCTGCTCCTGGCATCGGCCACTCCTGGGCATCGATAGCTATTACAATGTTTATGCTCCTGTGGGCCAAACACACACCCATGCACTTAGGACTCTCACGTGGTATTCAAACTATTGTGGTTTGCATGTCAGTTTACCAGCTGCATGGCTTACATGTCCATCTAGCCTGTGCGGCCCTGGAGGACATGAAATATCAGTCTGCTGTGATTTTTCAGAGCCTAGGATAGTGCCTGTTCCATTCGTTCACTCATTTATTTATTCAACAAATAATTATTGAGATGTCTTTAACTCTGGGCACTGTTCCAGCATTGGGGGTACATCAGTTAACAAAATAGACAAAGTCTCTGCCCTCTTGGAGCTGACAATTTAGTGGGGAAGGGACAGACGACGAACAATAAATCAATAGCTGTGAGTTGGTGTTAAGTACTATGAAGATGAGGAAAGCAGGATAAGGGGATAAGGGGCATGGGAGTCTTTGCATAGGGAGATGGTGGGGGGTGGCTTTACTGAGAAGGTGACACCAAGCACATACTTTGGAACGTGAGCAGGCAAAGTCTCAGGGTATCTGAAGCAACAACGTTCCAGGCAGAGGGAACAAACACAAAGCCCAGAGGCAGATGATTCTTGTTTCAACAACAGCGAGGGGGTGTGAGTGGCTGGAAAGAGTGAGGGGCAGAACAGTGAGTAATGAAGTCAGAAAGGCATAAGGGAACAGAGCCAGGACATGAGACATTATAAGTGCTTTGCCTCTGCTCAAGTGATAATTTGCTGAATGAATGGATAGATGGATGGATGGATGGATGGATGGATGGATGGATGGATGCCAAATGCCTAGGCTCTCAGGGCTCATAGGGAAGCCTTGTGGGTTAGAAGGTACCGGGCCTCTTCATAGGGGAGTCCTGTGGGCTAGAGGGTACTGTGCCATCTTCCTGGGCATAGGGGACTTGAATCATGCCCTAAAGGAGGAGTAAGAAAAGCACAAAAGAGGGAGCAGATCCTCCAGGGAGAAGGTGACTATGAGCACAGGTGGGAAAATAAAACTGTGGGGGTTAGGTTGGGGGACAGTGAGGATAGCTCATATCACGCTCAGAAGATGTGTAAGAGTCGCTGATTGACAGGCCTATAAAAAAGGTTTGGGGTCGGTTCAGAGGGGTCTTGTAATGACAGGATAGACAGTTTGGCCTCATGTCCCATCGCCTCAGGGCCCCTGAGGCATCTGAGCAGGGGAACTGTGTTTTAGAACAATGGCTCTGAGCACTAAGGGGGCGAGGGCCAGGCACCCCAGGTGGCAGGGGACAAGATGGCCAGCGAGGAGGCAGAGGGAGGCCCAAGTGAGAGAGGAGGTAGGGCTTCGGGGTGCAGGTTGGCCCCAGCCCCAGGACAGGAAGGGCCTCCAGGTCCCACTTAGCCAAGGAATGGAAGGCCGGATCAGGCCTTTTCCTTCCCTGCCAGCCAGCCATGGGCCCTGGAGTCAGCAGAAAACCCCGGGCCCTGGGGAGGAGGCGGCGCAGAGCCAGAAGCTGCTGAGGGAGCACTGGCAGCAAGATGCCATTGTACGTCCGCAATCAAGATACTTCAGAGGAAATCAAAAGCACCAACTGGGGAAATGATGTGTGCACTCTCTCTCTCTGTCTCTCTCTCTCTTTCTCAAACACACACACAAACTTCTGCCTTCAAAATGGGTCAAGTGAAGGCTGTGGGCGTGGGCTGGGGAGGGAGGGCTGGAAGGAGAGGAGGCCCGGGGCCCTAGAGCGGCCTGGGCGCTCGTGCCCACTCACCCTCCTGGCATAGGGGGTGCCAGCAGCTGCGGGGCGGGGTGGGACGTGAGGATAAATAAACACCTCCCCATGCATATGGATAATGCTCACAGCTGCCCTGCCTGCTTTGCGTTCATTAGGACCAACTGTTCCAGGAGTGGTGGCAGGCGGGCAGGAGGGGGCGATGTGCCCATTCACAGACTGGGGGCAGGGGGGGCTGCCTGCAGCTGTGCAGACGCCTTCTCCAGCCTGGAGCAGCAGCCCAGCCCCTGTGTTCCCCTTCCTCGCTCTTTCTTCCTCCCGCCCCACTGCTCTGGGGGACCTGGAGGTCTCAGGGTGGGAAAGGGGCCTGGGGAGTCAGGGTGAACCCCCAGGAGCTGGGGGAATTGAGGGGCAGAGCTGGGCTGGGTGTGTCCCCCGCCCCAGCCGCAGGATGGGCCGTTGCTTATAAGCCAAAGCTCCTGATCCCTTTCTCTCCCAAAGCCATCTGTGGCATCCAGGCAGGAAATGTGCTTTGGCCCTGTCATCTGGAGGCCTCAGAGGAGCCTTATTCATGCCGAAAGCCCTAGATCAGGCTGTTGTGTGCCCCCAGACAGAGTCAAGGGGTGTGGGGGTGGCGTGCCAGCAGGATTTTGCAGGATTCCTCACTGTCGGCATCGAGAAAGGCTGAGAAGGGAGGCTGCTGGGCTCCAACTCCCCAGAACAGGTCAGCCAGGTAGGCCCGGGGCCCGGGTTAGGGGGCTCAGGGGGGCGTCTGGCTGGTGTAATAGTCAGGGCCACAGAGTATGGCAGCCCGTGCGTGGGAGACTGTCAGCTAGTGCCAAGCCTGGCACCCTGATGCGGGGCATCCGCTCCCAAATGAGTCTGCAGTGGCCCAGGTGACGGCTGGTCCAGTCTCAGGAATATGCATTCTGCTAACAAGGCAAAGAAAGACCATAGTCTCAGGGCATCTGTTCGCAGCCGGGCCTTCCTCCTTCCCTCTGGCGGTCTGAGGAGGGAGAGAGCGCTCCCTTGCTTCCATTTTGGGCCAGGACAGAGGTTTGCGCTAAGCCCCAGGTGAGAATGGAGGCAGCTGATACGAGGGTGGGGCCCAGAGGGCAGCAGCTTCTGGGCCTCTTCCTTTGTTGTCAGGGTGGGGCCAGGCCGCCCTGCCCCCTCTGCCGGCGGCCTCCAGAGCAGCAGCCACCTCTGGGCCTCCAGCAAGGGTCTCCTGCATCCTTAGGAGCGGGGGTGACAAAGAGGAAGGTAGGCCTCTCACTCACCTCCCTGTTTCCCAGAGCCTCACCCCCACCACGACCGTGTATCAGCCGCCCTGTGTCTAGTGGAGAAGGCATCCTGGAGAAAAATGGGCTTTCGGGTCAGCCGGAAGCCCAGACAAGCCATTTCCTCGCTGCCCTGAGATTGCAGCAAGTGACTTACCTTTGAGAGCCTTGGTTTCCCCAGTGAGGAAACAGGAATGGGGCTACTTACCCTGTAGGGCTAGTCCACACATCCAGTCATGGACTGACTAACAGCGCTTAGCGACGCTGTCTCCCCGCCCCCCCCCTTGTAGCTTTCAGCTTCAGGTATTTGAGCAAGTTCTCCCATAAACCTTGCCCCTCCTTGACTTAGCTTGATCTCTTCAATTCTGTCATTAGTATTTCATTTCTGTAGCAAAGGCTTTGTGTCCCTTGGACACTGCTATTCACTCTGGGGAAAGAAACCTCCCCATGTTCCTTTGTGCAGGAGGCTTCCAGAGCTCCCTTTCTGAGCTTAGAAGCCAAAAGGTGACAAGGTACAGGCCCCCTCTTCCCTGCCGGCTGAAAGTAGAGCTTTCATACGAAACCTTTCACGAGCCCAAATGGTGTGGAGTTCACCCTGCCTTCCAAAAGTTCATGTTGCGCCACTTTACTTTTATGCAAGACCGACGTGAGTATGGCCATGGCTTTTTTTGTAAAAGTGAAAATCCTCTGCAGATTTCTTCTGGTTAGTGAAAACAGGTACTGAGGTAGCTCTTTCACAAAAGTGAAGTGGTGAAACATGAACTTTCAGGAAGCGAGGAATACCTGTGTCATGGTACGCACTTGGGGCCCTCAGGTAAACAAGGCCCAGGTGCAAATCCTGATTCTGCTCTGCTGGCGTGATCTCGAGCAAGTGATTCAAATGATGCGAGCCCTATCCCCAAACTGGGTGATACCTACAGTTAGTAATGTTGCAAGCGTTAAATAAGATAATTGCTGTCAAGTGCCCAGTGTAAGTGGGTGTCCCCTTGACAATTTTTCCCTGGTCTGACAGTAGGGGCCTGGTTGTTGGTCACATCTCCACATCTGCATGTGTGTGGCTGGTTCTTGACACACACACAAACACACACGCATATGCATGCATGCGCATGTGGACACACACACACACACACACACACACACACACACACACACACAAACACACAGACACACTGTTACAGTGCTGGACCAGGAGATTTCACTGCAGGAAGCAGGAACTCTCTCCCTCCTCCCTGCCCAACTCCTGGTGCTGTAGCTTCCCTGTGTTCTGCAGTGTTGGAAAAGGAAATTACCGAACAGATTGCAATTAAGAGGGGAGAGGGGGGAGAGGGAGACAGAGGCCCTAAAATGCAGCTTGACTGAGCGCTAAACTGTGTTTTTGCCTGGAGCCAATCAGGAGCCTCTGACAAGAGCCTGTTCCCACTTACAAACCTAATTGCAAGACGTGTGGCTGGGGTGGCCCCCGGGAGCCCCGGAGACGAGGGGGCTGCCAGCACCTTCAGAAGACTGTTGGCCGCTTGCTTGTGGCCTTGAAAGTTCCAGAACCACACTACAGGGGAGGTGGAGCGACCTGGGAGGTCTTGGGAGGCCTGGGAAGGCCTAGACTCCAGAGTTTTTGCCAGTTATAATAGTTGCCAATGATTTAGCACCTGCTATACCCTGGACATGCATAGCGTTGTCCAGTCCTTTGGAGAACTAGAGGACGTCACCTCATTTTACAGATCAGAAACAGGCAGTGTCCCGACTTTGTGCTAGCTGTTGCCCCAGCTGTAGGTATTTTATTTACATTATATCTTTTTTAAATCTCCCTACTCTTTTAGTCCCATTTCATAGATGAAGAGGCAAGACTCCAGGAGAGTAACTTGCCCAGGATCACAGAGCTGATTTATGACAGACAAGGATTAAACTCCGGGCCTCTCTGACTCTGGAGAACAGACTTGAATTGTACCTCACTGTCCCTTTATTGAGCAGGGTGTTCCGGATGGAGTTGCCAGATTTAGCAAAATGACACTAACAAAAAAAAACTGAGAAGGCCAGTTAAATTAGAATTTCAGATAAACAATGAATATTTTTGAGTATTAGAAATATGTCCCTGATGTTGCATGGGATATACTTGTATTAAAAAAAATTCTTTGTTTATTTGAAATTCAAGTTTAACTCAATGTCCTGTCATTTATGTGGCAACCCTAGACCTCTCTCCTTCTGTCTCGAGCACCCCCCTTGACTTTAAAGGCGGGCCCTTGGGACTCGCCATAGTGGTGAGTTGCTAGGCTGCAGAAGTGAGGCTGCCCAAGGGGAATGGATGCTCTTCTGCTCTAGGGACAGAGCCCTGGACAGGTACCTGCTCTCTCACCTACTGTGTGACTTTGGGCAAGTCTGTTTCTATGAACCTTCTCTAAAAGGAAGACACAGTTTTAGGCACTAGAAAATTCCAAGTGTTCTCACCAGGTTTTTCCTAATGTCTTCTCTTTCTCCCCATCCGTGAAAAAGATGGTGCGGCAGGATGGTTGCTGGAGCGATGAGAGAGATCACCCAACACTGGGGACAGGGAGCCCCCAGGGAGCGCTGCTGGTGTGGACTGGGAAGGCTGGGGGCTGAGACTGCTGGGAAACGGGCCATGACTGTCATTGTCCCGCAGAGGTGGCAGCGTGCTATATGGCATTGGGACCCAGGCTCCAGCCCTTTCTGCACTGAAGGTTCCGGGACGGCACGGGGGGTTGGGGGGGGTGGGGAGGGGGGGGTACTCCTTAACCCAAGCCTCCAAGCCTGCACCTTAGTCTTCTCGACTGCAAAGTGGGACTGATGTTGCCCCTACTGTGTGTGTAGCTCGTGCTGTATGGGAGGGGCTTCATGAAGCATTGTTTTTATTGGTGGTGGGGGTGTTAGTATTCCATCCGCCTGAGAGAAGCACCTGGAGGAATGCTAACCTCTTGAAGGACAAGCACGTTCGAAGCCCTTTCCCAGGGTTGGCAAAGAACACAACACATTCCAGGCTGCCTTCCTTTCAGCTAAATTTTATTTGTCAGAGTTTTGACAGACGTCTAAATTATACATTGAATTTTCCACATGACCAAATACCACGTCCCTTCCTTTGATTATCATTTTCAAAAGGGATTATAAAAAAAGAACCTTTCGATGGATCAGACTGAACCCTGAAACCACATGGAGTGCAGAGCTAAAAATAAAAGGAAGTAAGAACTGGCCCCTGAGAAGGAAAGAGAAATCAAAGCAAACTCTGACGGGAATCAAGGGACGAGCCCTGGCGAGGGTGACACGGTGTCACCCTCCAGGCCAGGCCGGATAAGGAGCGGCCGACAGTGAGGGTGGGGCACGGAGTGGCACAAAAATAGCCGCTCGCTTTAGCCCAGAGGGGAATAAAGAAATTTGTCAAAAGCCCGGAGAGAGAGAAGTGGAGTTGGAGGGAGGGAGGGGGCAGGACCGCGTCCTTCCAGCAGTTTCGGGAGCTGCGGACTTCTTCCGCCCCGGCACATTTCTACCCGCCGGCATAATCGCTGACTTTCAGCTGTGCGCCGACATGTTCCCCAGCTCAGCCCACATCAATGACACCCTTGTTTCCATAGTAACCGAGGGAGAGTGAAGGGGAAAGGGTGTGCGGCGCCGGCCGGCGGGAGGCGCACCGGGGCGGCCGCGGGCGGGGCGGGGAGCCCGTCCCGTAGCTGCGCGAGCTCGCGGCCGCCCGCCCGGCCCGAGGCCAACCGCGGGGGCGTGCTGGGCACCCCGGCCCCCCGAATGCGGCCGGGAGGGCGGGAGACCCGGTGTCCCCTTTCCAGCTTCAGATTCCGCCTTCGGGTCCTGGCCGCAGGGGTGGGGTGGGGCCCCGGAGAGGAGCGAGGGCTTCAGGAGCGTTTTGTTTTTACAAATGGGAGCTTTCAAACTGCATTTTTCAGGCTTCGCTCATCGAGCCCAGGAGCCCCTGGAGGGTTCAGTGGGGCTCAAAGGGAAGATGAAAGCTGGTGACATCCGCAATGTCTCTGTCTTTAGCTGAAAAGCAAATCTGAGCATTCACAGAGGCTGTTATCAGAGGACGGCAAGTGGCTTCTGCGGGCTGGCCAGGGCCTCGGGAGGGCTCTTTCAAACAGTTCCCTAAGTTGATGGTAAAAGAACAAAAATATTTCACAGGCCGTCCACTGCCAGAGTCAAAAGTTTCGGGTCACAGTGTTCCAAATGGCAGAGCTCAAAGCAGGCGTTTTGCCCCTCAGGTAACATCCCTGCTGCACTATTTGGAGGGAAAAGCCATTTTCAAGTGCTAGAACCACGTTGCCAGCCTGACAGAAGAGGGATTTCTCGTTCCTTATCATTCTGTGTAGCCTCTGTTCAAAGCCGAGAGAGGCACCGGGGTGAGACAGAAGCCACAGGAGGAGGCTGCGAAGAGCGGCTAGCTCAGGGGTTTAACAAAACCTCGCCCTCTTTTGTTTTACAAGTCTTTACTGGTCTGTCCACAGCAACCCCAGGGCACCTTTTCATGTCTGCCGTTGTTAATGACTTTCACCCCAGACTATCTTTGAAGCTGGTCCTGCTGCAGCCTCACCTGCACAACTTTGTCCAAAAAAAAAAAAAAAACCCAAAACAAAAAAACTGGGCACTGAGGGCCAGGGGCTGGAGCGCCCCTTCGGTCTGGTCTGCTCCAATGTCTCGGAGGGTTTGGGAAGGGCCACCTCCTGGGATGAGAAGGCAGCTGGCCTCCCGGGACCCACCAGCCACTGAACAGTCTCTTACTCTCTGAGAACCTCTGAGCTCAGGCACCAGAACAGACTTCAATTCAGGAGCCGAGTGTCGCTCTGGCCTGCCTGCCCATGTCTGAGGCTGGGGATTTCTCATGGCTCAGGGAAACAAGCTTTTTTCTGCAACAGGGCAGGAGACTCTCTGCCCTTTTTCTCTACTCGACCCTCAGAGGCATATTTTGCTGAAGAGGCAGAGGACAGCAGCGGCTGGGGTGACTCTGGCTCCCCTGGGCACGGCTCGGCAGTGACACACACCCGTGTTCCTCCCAGCAGCAAACCCTCCCCACCCGCGAGCATCCCACACCGCCAAGTTGCTAGCGCTGTAAAAATTGATCTCTTCTAAAAATCGATCTGCCAGCCTTTTCTAGTGGAGCAGGTTCATGGTAAAGCTGCATTTATTTTTGAAATCTGATAGCAGCGGCCTATTGTGATCATTTAAACGGAATTCTTTGAGCTTTAGAAATCCCTTCTATAGGACGGCCATGGAGAAGCCGGCTAATCTCGGAGTCCGAGGCTCACTGCTTCACTGAACTGGAGAAGGCCTGTTTACGCTAGCCTGAGCCCTCGATGTGAGGGCTTTTTAAGGACCTTGTAATTTTTCTGGAATTAAACCTCCCACCTCTCCCTACATTCCAGATGTCATTACAGTCAAAAGTCATAAGAATTTGCTTCCCTGTGTGGCTGCTGAGGGGAGGAGGGTGTGTTTCTGTGGTGACTTGTTTGCAAGAAAGGGTTTTTTCCCCCCTCTCTCCAAAGGGTGAGGATTACATACGCAGTCTCCTACCTGCATGACAAGATGGTTTAATCATCTGCCATCCCTCCCCTCCCCCCTCAGCTGCTTCCCACCCCAGCTCCGTTGGTGATGGTAAGAAGCACTGCCCAGCACCAGCAAACACGGTCTGTGGTTTCAGCACCATGGGGGGAGGGGTGGTGTAAGGGACAGGTCAGGAAATAAATGAATGGAGTATAAGCTGCTTCTTCCTCTTTTCCTTTCTTTCTCCTTTTGAAAGAAAAAATAAAGCCCACTGGAATTGTCTAAACTGCAATGTAATCTCTTGCTCATTTAAAAGATCTCATTTTCTAATCATGTGCTTTGAGACATTTAATACTATTTCAATTATGCAGAGGAAATAATATAATTCCTTTATTTGAAAAATGATACTGAACCTCAGAGATCAGTTAAATCTACTGCTGGAATGGGGATTCTTTTTAAACTGTGTTGGTCCCTCTCTTCAAACAGCTGTAGCTGTACACAGATGGAAAAACATTTGGTCAGAAAGCAGCAAATTAGTGTTTTTCAGGACAGAACTCAGCTCCCCGCAGCTCCCGCGTCTCCATTCGTCTAGATTTTATTTCTTCTTTGCATTGACATTTTTGCAGACCCAGTTCATGCCGTCCTTTGAGGGAAACGGGCAGAGAAAGGCAGTGTTAGTTGTAGGAAAGGCACTATGCGCTCAAGCCCTCAACCAGGGCGTGGAGTCAGGATGGGGGGGGGGCCTGGGTCCTCCCTCCCCAACCACTGACCCCAGGGGCCCACCGGGGTGACCAGGGACAGTGGCCTCCTGGGGAGGAGAAGGGGGGGCCTGTGAGAGCCCAGGGGGGAGATGGGAGGGGGAGTGCCCACTGTCTGAACTTGAGATGGATCCTCAGGAACTCCCTCTGAAAAAATAAACACATCTGCCTGGATCCAAGGCCTGATTGAAGAGCTATCAGAGATTCCAGCCATTTTTGGCTTTTTCTAAAAGCTGACCTTTGCTAGGGCATTAAATCCAATAAGTCACCCTTCTGGTGCCCCGGTGTGTTTACAGTGTGACAGTGTACACTTGGGTTAAATTAAATTTTTTTGGAAAAACAAACCGACTGCAGTGTGTGTTACCACACACACTGGGGCAATGTGAATTTCTCTCTCTCAGCGCGGCCCTGCGCGGAGGTTTTAAAAGGGCTGCCCTGATTCTAGCAGCTCTAAGCACTACCAAGCTGAGGGACTGGGGAGAAGGTTCCCTTAAAGGCACAGTGACCTTGAACATGTCCTCTCTTAGAAGGCTGGAGAAGGACAGGGGTAAAAACCACACAATGCCTACAGCCACCTGGCAGGCAGCAGGCTTTCTCATGGATGCCAGGTCTGCCAGAGATGGCCTCCTTTTTGGCCCCCTCTGGAGCCGTTCCTGAAAGCTCTCCCTTTCCCCGGAGGGTCTCTGACCTTCAGGGGTGTTCGAAGTTCCCTCAGAAGCCTAGCACAAAATCAGAGGAAGCTCCTGCGCGGAGGCCCTTCCGTCTGCATCTGTAACACATTGTCGCTACGGTCCCAGTCACGTTTGCACATCTCAGGGCGTACATGACATGCAGAGCCCTGCATTTCCTGTGACCACGGAGCTAGTACTTGAACCTGAACAGCTGAGACAGCTTAAAGTAATAAATATCAGCTGACACCCTTTGCCATTGGGAGCATTAATCCCATAAACAATACATCACTGCAAAACAACCAGCAGGCATCCTATCTCCTGGCTAATCTGACCATAACCTGAATTTACAGTGATTAAAACTCTGCCAGTTGCCATCAGAGTGCTTGGGCAGGAGAACCAGATAATCCGTTGGCTGTCCCAGGGCAGACCTTGGGCTGTTTGCCAACACGCGGCTGGCCATGGCCCAAAGCCCAAAGGTGGACAGCACCTGGCAACAGTGGGGACAGGGCTAGGGAGATGCGGGGTGGGGGAAAGGTGGACTCCAAGTGCAGCTCCAGTTACAACTGGGTCAGATACTTTGAAAAGCTGAGGCCAATTTTAAGACCATTTTATGAAAAGGATTAATTTAAAGAGAAGCATGTTTAATTTTAGTAGCTAATTGGTTTCCAGGAAAAAAAAAGATCACCTGTCAGGAGACAAAAAGATTTTACAAATAAAAGAGGGATGAATGAGATAACCATTTTCTCTTTGCCTTCGAAGCTCAATAGCTCAGCACTTACTTAGCACTTTCCCCCTTCAGGAACCCGAAGGAACACTATCAAAGGTGTGTACCTCAATATTTTCTCCTCTAGAGAGACTTGCAGATTTTATCAAATCATCTTCTCAGAGAAATCAAGAACTGTGTTCCCACACTGCATGTATGGCACTCCCCCCCTTGTTTTGTGGCTGATTATGGGGGGGAGAGTTCTTTTTATTATGTGTAACTGAACATGAATGCAGTCAAAGAGATAGGAAAAATATTTACTCAGCTGCAGGAACCCAACGCAGAATGTGGAGGGGGAGGGGCAGCTTTCCCCAGTTATCTGTTATGGAGGCAGAGGGGATTTAAACCAGAGAGCCCTGCTGGGGGGCAGTGTCTTCCAGATGTCTGAGGGCCAGGGGTGGCCCTTCCAACCACAGTCCTGCCGACAGAGGGCGCTCAGGGGTCAGCACCCGCCGGCTGACCTGGTGGCCCCTAGGCCCGCACAGCTGCCGCCTGCAACCCGAAGGGCTGTGGGAAGCACGGGGAGAATTAATGGGGCAAAGCCCTGTGGCTGCTCTGGCTCTCGGAGGCCGCCCTGGTCTGAAGTGACTGGTGGCTGGGGAACTGCACCTTCCCTACTCTTGTCCGGAGGAGAACCTGAGCTGCAGGTAAGAGGTGTTGGGGAGGCTGTGTTAACGGGGATAATGCCTCTTCAGTCAAATCAAGGGCGGGCTGTGCCAAGCTGCCCACTGGGAAGGAAAGACAGTGGTGTTGTGCAGGGACCCTGACAGAAGCGTCCGTGTCAGACTGGCCAGAGGTGGTGTTTGCAGAACCTAGCATGGTATCGTGGTATCTGGTCTAAGCAGACGCTTAATTTATATCTTTTCAATTAATCCTCACAAGGCCCGAGGTGGGCTCTATGATACTTTGCACAGGACGATGAGGAAACGGGGGCACAGAATCACGTGAGGCAGAGGCGGGCTGTGAGCCCGGGCAAGAGCCCCAGTACCCACACTCTTCAGCCAGTGACACTTCTCAGTGCGTGCCTCAAGCTTAGAGAGGTGAATCGCCCTGAAGTTGGGAAAGGGAGCCATCCAGGCTCTTCTTTGTTACGACTTCGGGCTGATACAGGGTCAGGAGACTGGGGGAGCCCCCAGCCAGGCATCCGTGGCTGCAGTGCAGGTGCCAGAGGCTGTTTCTGGCCACTTAACTCAAGATTCCCAGCGGCTGCGTGTGGACGCCTACGGGTTTACCTGGCCGCATGATGGCTAGCTTATTAACTACCTGCCAGGCCACGGCTTCCGGGGGCGGGGAGGGGGGCAAGTCAACATTTAGAGGAAACAAGAGGAGGGACCCTCTGCTCCTTGTGTTATGTTCGTGTGCCATACTGCTCGCGCCTTAACTCGGCAAGGCCTTGGTTTTTAAAAACCGATGACTGGGGAAAGGTGACCGTCTACTTGAAGCAGGTTACTGCTCTGCCTCCAAAGAAGGAAATGAACTCAGGTTTGTTTGATAGTTGAAGTTTTATGGTTTAAAAACTGGCTTGACCAAATTTCTGCACATTTGATCTTCGTCACAAGATGACAATCTTATGGCAAGGGCAACCCCCCCACCCCCACCAGCTTTGCTGAAACGGAATCTGAATTGATTAGCTTCAATGCAATAAGAGACTAAAGAGAGAGAGCTCCACCCTCAAATTCTTAACTTTGTTTAGCGTCATGGAAAGGAAAGGCATTTTACTATGTCATGATGTTATTCCCCATGAAAAATGCTGGGAAACATACAAGGCTCCCCCTAATCACATGGGTGGAGACCAAGCAGTCACAGATCCCTGTGTTCCAAAATTGGAGGTGCGATGCCCCTTTCTATGGGAAGAGTGGCTTCTGCCTGCACTGCTCCTTTGAACTTGTGCTCTCTGCAATGCATCCGTCACTGCCTGATGGTTGGCAGGAAGCAGTGGTAGCCGCGGTTGGGTGGGCCTGGTTTGTACCGCCATGAGGACTAGGTGGTCACATCAGGATCTGCTTTAAGATGAGGAGGAGCTCTGGCCCTGGCTGAGCCCTGCAGCCCATCCCGGTGTGCGACTGGGCCCCCAGGGTCGAGGAGCAGCTGGGCGCGGCACACAAAATACTGCTCGCTGTTAGTGTTGTTTTCTGGAGACAAAGGGTACTGCACCAGAGAGGTAGCAAAATCACATGTCCCAAGTTTGCTTTCTTGGTCTACAGGGAGGTTTGAAAATTTAAAAATAAACCTGAGGTCTGACTTGTAGATAAGCAGTTCCATATATACTTGGAGTAAAAAGTAACTGATGTCAGGCCTTAGAAAGAAGTGGTAAATGCCATTTTTTTTTTTAAAACACAGAAATTCTGTTGGCTTATTAAGGGAAAAATCCCCTAGATCAAAGAAAAAAGCAACAAAAACAAGAAACTTGGCCAGTGAGTGTGTAACGGCCATCTGCAAAGCACTCTGAGGTGCAGCTCACACATTGGGGCTCCCACTGCTGGTGGCCTTTTCTATGCAGGTGAGATGGTCGTGAGCCAGATCGTTACTTCTGTTTGGAGAAGGAAGACAGGGAACGTGGGAGAGATGTGGGAAAGGAGGTGAGCACAAGGTGGAGGGCACGGAGAGCAATCCCCAGGGAAACCTCCTGCTAGCTCCAAACTACTGGTGTAGGCGGGCCTCTGTTACGGCTGACACTAGAGGCCAGGTTATAACTGCTGATCTCTGTGCTGAAAGGAAATGATAATCTGGTATAATTGCAGTTAAACACACACTGGTGTTTTCGAGCGAGACTATCTTCAAACACCCGGAAGTGCACACGGGCAGAGGAGAACTGTGGTTTGGGGTTCCAATCCAGCTTTGCAGGTGGAAGAGGACTGACTTCACTACCTTTCTCTGGCTCGAAGCCAGATCCTTTGTTCACTATTTTCTAGACGCCCAGGGAACAGCAGAGAGTCCTGGAGCTAGATGTCATGCACTGGGACAGGGCTGAGCCCCCAAGGCACACACGGAGGCTGCCCCCATGTCTTCCAGGCTCCCATCCCAGACATTTTTCAGTTTCTCCTCTCTCTGCATTCAACTACTTGACAGAACTGGGGCTCTTCTGTTCACTTCTCTGGATTACGGGCCTCTCAGCAGGACGGAGTTTCTAAGATTGATGTTCTCCCTTCAGCTTCTAGTGCCCTTTACCGATGCTCTGCTTTTGACAGTTTCCCATGAAAACCTGCTTTAATCACATGATGGCCTGATCTCCTCATCACCATCAATCAGGCACAGAAAGACCTGTTCTGAACTCTCCCAAAGCCCTCAAAAGTACATTTCCACACCCAGAGCAGGAGCTACTGAACAACACGAGGACCGCCTGTCCTTGTCAAGACCACACACGTTTGCCTCCTGAATATCAGGTAGAGTCAGAACCTGAAATCCATCCCAGGAATCACTACCTTCCAAAATCCCAAATTATGTGTCTAAGCAACTCAGCTAAGGAGAAGCGACACGCCTGCCCCATCAGTCTGCACGGCCTAGCTCCCAGTCTAGCAGATCTGTGGCTGCTCCTCTGCTTGGCCACCTGAGGGTGTCACTTTTCTGGGAGGGGGCAGGTCTCACAATTGCATTTAGATTAAACATACACACTCAAGCACTATGTAAATGGGGTCATTATCTCTGAACACCTGAAACTGTCACAGAAATTCTAGGTCTTTTTTAAAACCATTGTACATTCTTCTTTCAGGGTCATTAGAGCTGGGGTGCCAGATGTTACTTGACCCATTTAATGCCTGATCATTTTGGCAGCTTGGCCCGTTACTAGCCAGCTTTCCGGGGGTAGTGGGTGGAAAAGTGGGAGGAGGAAATAGGAACTTAGGGAATTTTTGTAATTATTACACAGTATCCATGCCTTAAAGTGATCTTACGGACATTTTTCTAGTGATATCTTTCGTTTTGAGGAATACTTAAAGCCTTAATGAATAAGAATCATTAAAGGCCTGCACTTGAACTAAGCAATGCAGGAAAAGAATTTCATGTAAGTGAGTCTTTTTAAAGTGAAAACCTCGAAATCGGCTGAGTGGGCAGGAGCTGGAGTTAGAGGCTTTACCTGAGGGGGGACATGGTCAGTCAGTGCCTCACAATGCAAAGCAACTCCACAGAAAACTCCCGACCTTTCTTTGGTCCCCAAAGGTTACCATTAAAGGACAATAGACAGCAGATTCCCTTCTTAATTAACATTTTTATTAAATAACCCATTTCAAATAATGGTTAAATTCTCTAAATTTATATCATTCTATTAACCATGATCTCATCTCATTAACCTTGAAACCCCAGTCTTAACTACCCAGTTCTGCCCACCAGGGTCCTGTCCACTAAACTAATTAAGTGACCTTCAAACTATTTCTCCTCCATATAAAATCATTATTTTTTTTGTTCACAGTTCTTTATTGTATCTCTCTTGATATCATTCCCTTTGAACCTGGTTGCTGAAGGTCCCTGATCTGAGAAGAACTTTCTGAACAAAATCACACCACATCTGACTATCTCACTCAACCAGCACTGGCGGATTTTGAAGCCCTCCCCCGCCCGCCCTCCGTCTGATAGCTCGCTGCCTCTTTTTTGGCATAAAGATCCTGTGACTTAAAGGGAACTCCATGTCTAGAGTGGTGATGACACAGCCAGGGACACAGAGCTCTCTACCCGTGTCATCTCCACCTGACTGGAGGGGGGGAGCGGAGGTGAGGCAGGCAATGACGGGGGCTCCCTCCCAGCCTCCAGGCCCCTCCGCAGAAGACCCTTGACTTGAATGCTGCTACTCTAAACACTGATTCTAGATAACTCTAGCCCTCCTTCTGATATCCCTAAGGCTGGCTGAAGAAACAAGAGGCTCACTGTTAATTCCAGTTTTGCTTTTTCTTCCTTTTGGCACTCTGGCCCGGTGAAGACCAAAGAGCAGGCAGTTCCCACCTTCTCGGGGGTATACACACAGATGTATTTATTTTCTCTAGTCCAACCTTTAGAGTCCCCAACTCAAGATGTTCTCATTCTTCCTTTTTTTTTTTTTTAAATAATCTACACCCAAAGTGGGGCTCAAACTCACAATCCCAAAATCAAGAGTCGCATGTTCTACTGACCGAGCCAGCCAGGCACCCCTGTCCTCTACTTTCTGTATTTGTGTTCTAAAGCATTTGGAGACCGAATCCTCTTCCTGAAGTAGTTTGTGCAAACACAAGAAAGCTACTGTCTTCTCCTGGGCCTCCTCCTTACCAAAATAACCTCAGGCCTCCTGAATAGCTTTTTATGCACAATCCAGGGAATTGCCTTAGGCAAAACCTGGGTTTCTTTTTTTAAGGGAGAAGCTAAATAAAATGATCAGAGCTTAGCTATCAAAAACATCCTGGGTTGTAGTATGCTTGTTGGACCAGCTTGTAAATTAAGCTAAAAAATGCAGTTAATTTGAAACCTGATAGACATATGATCACATATATGACTGCCATTTTATGAAAGGAAAAAACTATTAGTGGGATTAGCTCCTTTATCAAGCAGGATTAGGGGAGAGTAAAGAACTTTTCAGTTTTTGGTTTTATATACTTGTATGTGATTGACAATTACTTTTAATATATTACTTTTATAACCAGAGTCTAGGAAGGAAGGAGATAAAAGTCCACACCTGCCCTCTCCCCCAACCTAAAGCTCACAGAGCCTCACAGAGCTCTGCCACCCACTCTGGGGACGCGGCCAAGGTACTGTCTGGCTACTTGGGAGCCCCGCACCGCGCAGGTGCGCGGGGAGTCTCTGCGGATGCAGGTATTGAGTGTGGGGGAGGAGGCACCGGCCCTGTGCTGGCTGGTCTGCCCTCAGATCTAGGGGCCAAGCATGGGAGCAGGCTCTGGCTGTTTGTACAACAAAAAGAAAAAAGCCAAGGCAGCAAACAGATGGAACAACCGAGATAATTCTTGGAAGTGATTATTTGCTTGAGATAAAAGCAGTCAGGCAGTTTTATGACAAATCAATGTCAAATGTCTTAGGAAAGAGGAGGAAAGGGTATATGTGAAGGGAAATGGAAAGAGGCTGTAGGACAAACATTGAGAATCAAAACACCAAAGTTGAGAGAAAGGCACACCGGCCATGCTGTTATGACACATGCCGCATGGCAGTGAGGGAAGATCCCATTTCTTCAGATGTTGGTAACTGCCCCCAGCGCCCTAAAGCAGCCCTGTCTGGTTCTCACCGCACTGTGTCCCCTTCCGGGCAGGTACACCAGCTGTTTAAAAAGAGGCGTGTGGAACACACTGAGGCTCCGGCATAAAGAAGTAGCCCTAAGTGTCAGCTGGTTTGAGGCTGCTTGGCGGGAAGCATTCTTTGAGGATGTAGGCTCTCGGGTATCCGGGATACAACCATGTTCTGCCCTAAATTAATAACAAACTGGTATCCAGTTCCTCAGTATAAAGCATGGGGCTTTCTGTCAGCAGAAGCCTCCCAGTGGGAAACCAACCTGAAGTAACAGAAAAGAGACACCAACCCTGCGGGCAGTGGGGATAGCCAACAGAAAAATCAAAACACTTCTAGGATAACTGGTGTGCGTATTGTTGATGGCGTTACCGCGGGAGCACAAGTATTTAGCATCTATAATATTAGACACAACACAAAACCCCCAAACCAGTCATCAAAGAATCCTAGAGTTAGAAAGCGTCTTCGAAGGCCTTCTGTTCTGACCTCCCACCCAGTGGGGTAGTTTGTTCCGTGTGGGGGCTGGCTTATCTGTGGCTTTCCTGGAACAGTTAATGATTATCAGATTGGTTGCTAAGTAAAAAGAACCAAACTCCCCCATGTCCTTCACATCCTGGAACGGTTCATCCACCAATTGAAAGCTATTTGTTTCAGCTCTTTTTCTATCCAGATCAGCCCAACCAGTGCGACAGACCACGTTGGTCGGGTTGCCCGGTAACCACGCCTTCCCTAATCTCACCTGAACGCCCTCGCCTGTGAGAGCCGAGCAGGACTGGATCTGCCAGACGCGGTCTCGGATGGTGTGCAGATTCAGTCCTTCTGCAATTTCAGAGGCAGGGGCTGCCGTGAGCAAATCCTGCTTGTTAGCAAAGATGAGCACTGGCACGCAACTTAGTTTTTCCTCCTCCAGTAATTCAGCCAGTTCCTGGATTGTTGTGGGAATGGATGGGAAGGGAAGAATGAACTCTATGATATTTAAGCGTGTACTTCTAATTAGACAAAAAACCAGAAGTATTAAACTGATCAACTAGCAACTTCCAAGGTTCTCAAACTCGAGCCTGTGGAAGAATTCCCTGATAGATTCCTGGGCCCATCCCAGAGATGCAGACTGTGGGAAGTTTGAGGTAGGGCCTAGGAATCTGCATTTCAATCCATTCCCCAGGTGGCTCTGCTATAGGGGATTCAGAGATCCTACTTTAAGAAACGCCGTTAAAAGGAGAACACAGGTTGTGGTTAGAGATTTAAAACTTACTCAAGGCTATTATCTGCAAATGACTTTCCGTGTGTGCGCACACATTTTAAACTGAAAATGACAATGACTTTAGAGACTATAATTCTGTTTCCTCAATCTATACCTTCAAAACATGCATGCGTGTGCACCACACTTCCTCAAACCCATATCCTAAAATCCATCTGGCAACATCTCTGATGTTTTGATTACTGGCTGGGGTCTACACTGTATGTTGATTCTGTCTGCAATAAGCATAGGAGAAGGTGTGTATTTACCTACGAGAACTCCCCTTTTCCCTATGAAATTCACATTTTTGCTACTTAGGGCACTTGGGCTGCCAAAGAGAACTGGAGGGTTCAAGAGGCAGATCATTCTATAACACCCTTTACCCCTAAGCTCGTGTTTGGCATTGTTTCACATGAGTGACGACAGAGAAATCATCAGGGTATGGAAAGGAGAGGGGCTGTCTCCAGGAGTCTGGGAAGTTCTTAAACTAATTTTCTGGAAAAAGGAACGTGAACATGGGGAATACTACCTTTGGGAGGCCACCTGTGGTAGTTCAGGACACAGGCCAAGGACTCTGCACACTTCTCTAAGAGGTCATTCTTCTTCTTACTCCTTATCAGCATACTCAGTCTCGGGAAAATGGTCTATGCCCACTGCTTCTCTATTTAAAATTGTGTACACAAATCACACTGTGTAATCATGTTGACAAGTACTTTGCATTTGAAGCCATATTTGGGTTCAAAGCATATCTATCTCTTGGCTTGGAAGCAAGGGCAGCTTAGTCTTGGCTTGCATATTTCCTCCCATCCCCTCACATCTGTCAAAGGTACCCTTGAATCAATGGGGTTGGTATTGAAAAATGTACCCAGAAATGACAAGTGAACTGTTTCTTGGGGTTCATTTCTAAGCGGCCTGGGAAGAAACTGGAAGAGCTTTGGATGGTAAGGTCCACTTGCTTATATCTTGTTTATTTAATTTGACTAAAAATAAAAGGCTGTAATCAAAAAGTAGTTAAAAGGATTCTCAACTAATTTCCTTTTAGGCAACCTTTTTTTTCCCGTTTTTTTTTCCCCCCAACTGGTATTTCTGCCCTCTTGCCAGAAGGACTGCCTTGTTTAAACTGCAAAGGTTAACAATAGCCCCCTCACTCTCATACATTTACAAGGCAGATTAATGAATACCCAGTTACTTGAAAAATATCTCAACAGAAGAATTATTTACCTGACCCGTCTCCTCAAATCTTTTTCTGTCTGCACTGTCAATTACATATATCTGTAAAGTAAAAGGAGAAGGTTACTTCAATAAGCAGGTATGGAAAAATATGGGGCACTTTCTGCAGGAGCAAAGAATCCCCAGTCAGTAGATTTCTACTAGCACAGCATACAGAAACTGAGATGAAAACGCTTACATCATCTATGGATGCAAAATAAACTGATTAATTCGCTGATTACTGAGTGGGGATATCCAGAAAATATGTCCGGCTAAGAGATGTCAGGAGAACCATGCAGGATGAAAACAGCTACGTGTGTTGTGCACTCACTAAACATTCCTGCTTAGATTTACCCTGTTGGTTCTCGGTATGACTCTCTGAGATCAATTTCATTATTTTCCCATTTTATACGAAGACAAACATGAGCCCAAAGAAGTTAAGATTCTTCAAGTTCTATCTGGTGCGCAGCAAGACGTGGTGGGGTTCACACTCAGGCCTACCTGGCACTCTGCTGTTCTGCTTCCCAACTTGTCAGGGAGGGAGGGTGTTTTGGGGCAAACACTACAGTCCTGGAATGTCAGGGTTTGGGAAGGACATTGTGTGGTGTTAACTATACGCTGACTCGGGTGCTGATCTCCGTTCCACTCCCACCTTCCGTTGCCGGAAGGTTAAGATCAAGGACTGGAAATAGCGAGGCCAGAGGCTTTGCCAGAAGTAAGGGAAGTCTCAAGACTCTCTGTTAAAAGTATAAATCCCAAGCTTTTTCTCCCATCACTGAATTTTATTAAATGCATAAATAACATCCTATAATAATAAGGGAAATGACCAAAAAAGAAAAATCATCTATAGTTTTAGAACCCAAACACGTTCATTATTTTAATTTCTTATGAAAATTCCCTTCTAAGTCTTCTTCATAATTAAAAAAGAAAATTAGAGATATAATTTTGTGGGCCTTTTTTTCATTAAATGACATATTAAATGTTTTCCCAGTTGCTAATCTTAAAAGTTATAAAATTTGCAAATTTTTTAAATTAAAAAGATGTGTATTTATTTTTGAGAGAGAGAGAGGGAGGGGCAGAGTCCGATGTGGGGCCTGAACTCATGAACCATGAGATCCATGACCTGAGCCGGAATCAAGAGTCAGATCTTAACTGACTGAACTACCCAGGTGCCCCTGCAAACTTTCTTTAAAGAATTGTTACTAGGAGTGCCTGGGTGGTTCAGTTGGTTAAATGTCCATCTCTCTTAAAAAAATAAAGACATTTAAAAAATTTAAAAAAGAATTGTTATATATATTTTAAATTGTTTTAAACATTTATTTATTTTTGAGAGAGAGACACACAGAGTGTGAGAGGGCGAGGGTCAGAGAGAGAGGGAGACACAGAATCAGAAACAGGCTCCAGGCTCTGAGCTGTCAGCACAGAGCATGACGTGGGGCTTGAACCCACGAACCATGAGATCATGACCTGAGCCGAAGTTGGCTGCTTAACTGACTCAGCTACCCAGACGCCCCTAAAAAAGAATTGTTATTAAACTAATGGCATTATGGAAACACTCTTTTAAAGGAGCATATTCACCAAAAAGCAACAACAAAAACCAATCTGCAAGTCTCACTTTTACCTCCCTCCAATTACACAAACTGGTACACTGTAATGCACACAGGCATTCCTGTATGCATGTCGCATTCTGTGCTATTGTGAAAATTCATTCCTTTTGAAAGAAAAATTAAAATTCCTTTGCTTAATGCTCTCTCATTTAGAGTAACCAGTGCCAAAGATAGCAGGAACCAAGTTTCAGTCTTTCCTCTGAAGAATACCCTATGTTTCTACCCATGTTTCTTTCATGGAGAATCACAGGAGAATGCAAGATGAATGTGTTTGGTCTTGGGTTTTTTTTTTTTTTTTGCAGCTTATTATTGTTGTTGTTAATATTACTGACTCAATGTCAATACATGCATTAATGGGTTCCGCACACCACAGATAACCCAGATTTGATGGTGGTAGCTTTGTTTTTCTCTTGGAGCAGCTGGCATTTTTAAAGTAGCGGGTCCTGTAGGGGCGCCTGGTTGGCTCAGTCGGTTAAGCGTCCAACTTTGGCTCAGGTCATGATCTCATGGCTTGTTGAGTTTGAGCCTGCTTCAGATTCTGTGTCTCCCTATCTCTCTGCCCCACCTCCCCAAAACTCACACTGTCTCTCCCTCTCTCAAAAATAAATAAACATTAAAAAAAATTTTTTTTTAAGTAGCAGGCATTGTATAAACATAGATGTGGAAAGAAGGAATGCAATGGGAGAGTAAACCTCAATATACAGTTGATTGGAATTAGTTGGGGTCTATAGGCAACTAGGATGGATGGTCTTCACTCAGGCAACAGTGCAAAGGAGGGAAGAGGGGTCCGGTGATCGCCAGGAGGGGTCTGGGGCTCAGAGGGCTGCCTGAAGGCAGCAAGCAGGTCACTGGGCAAGAAAGAAATGATAAAGTAGGAAAAACTCTGCTTGGGAGGAAAGGGTGTAAGAAGGTAAGAGTGCCAAGAGGAGGCTGAGACAAGGCTGAGAAGACAAAGATACAGCTAGGAAATTGATGTCTGACATGATGAAAAACAGGCAGTTGGAGAGAAGCGAGGACGGGAAAGGTGGTTTAAATCACACACAAGAAAGATTACCAAATACCAGACAGTCTGAAGGTGAATGAGAAGGCATATGTAACTTAAAATTGCTAGATTACTTGCTATTTATTGCTTTGACATGAAATTTCACAGGTAACATTTTCATTAAAAGATACAAAAGGAGGAGGGACCTGGCGGGCTCATTGGAGCCTGTGACTCCTGATTCTCTGGGTCTTGAGTTTGAGCCCTACGTTAGGGCTGGAGATTATTTTATAAAAGAAAAATTTTTACTGAAGTACGCATACATCGTATCATTTAGAATGGTTCTCACATAGTATTGTGAGAATTTGATAATTACCACACAATAATTCCAGGAGTCTATAAAATAACTGCCACATTTATTAAAAGGGCCAAGTGAAAAGTCATTAGCACAGGCCAGTTTCTGGTGATCCCACAAGTCTCTCTTTCTGCAGTGGCATCTTCTTCTACCTGTTGCCTCCCCTCCCCAGTGCTGTCCAGGGTCATCATGTCTTCATGCAAGTATGTTTTCTTCTGGTCAACAGCTAAGGATAAGGGTAGCTTCCCCTCTCTCTCTTTTTTGTTTTTAAATAGCTGTTAGTCTAGTCATGTAAAAAGATTTTTTTTTAGAAACTTTTTAATCCAAAGGGTGCCTGGGTGGCTCAGTCGGTTAAGTGTATGACTCCTGGTTTCAGCTCATGTCATGATCTCAGGGTTTGTGAGACTGAGCCCCATGCCGGGCTCTGTGCTGACAGCTCAGAGTCTCAGACTCCCTCTTCTCTCTCTGCTCCTCCCCAGCTCACTTTCTCTCTCTCAAAACTCAGAACTGAGCCCTTGGGTGGCTCAGTTGGTTAAGTATCAAACTTCAGCTCAGGTCATGATCTCATGGTTCGTGGGTTCGAGCCCCACATTGGGTTCTGTGCTGACAGCTCTGAGCCTGCAGCCTGCTTCAGATTCTGTCTCCCTCTCTCTCTATCCCTTCCCCACTCATGCTCTCTCTCTCTCTCTCTCAAAAATAAAAAAACAAAAACAAAAACACATTGACAAAAACCTTTTTAATCCAAAAACAATCTACAACTAAAAAAAAAATACTCTGGGGGTGCCTGGGTGGCTCAGCTAATTAAGCTTCTGGCTTTGGCTAAGTTCATGATCTCACGGTTCGTGGGTTCGAGCCCCGTGTCAGGCTCTGTGCTGACAGCTAGCTCAGAGCCTGGAGCCTGCTTTAGAATCTGTATCTCCCTCTCTCTCTGACACTCCCCTGCTTATGTTGTCTCTATCTCTAAAAAATAAATAAAAAACATAAAAAAATACTCTGAAAGTATCAGGGAAAAGTTAAATGTTTATAGTGCTTCTGACTGACCTTAAAACCTTCAAAAATCAAGTCTCATTAAGCTATTCTAAAATTTTTTTTTTTATGTTTTATTTATTTTTGATACAGAGAGAGACAGAGCATGAGAGGGAGAGGGGCAAAGAGAGAAGGAGACATAGAACTAGAAGCAGGCTCCAGCCTCTGAGCTAGCTGTCAGCACAGAGCCTGACGCGGGGCTCAAACCCACGAATGTGAGATCTGACCTGAGCCAAAGCTGGAGGCCTAACCGACTGAGCCACCCAGGCGCCCCTCATTAAGCTATTCTAAAATCAAGTTACTAGTAGCATAGTATGCAGACTGATGCTTTAGGTAAAGCAAGACCATTTCATATCTTCTTTGACAATCATTCTAAATTTTTTATTTGGTTGTGAGAGGAAGAGCTAGAGAAAAAGATTTTTTCTTGATGGAAGGTTGACCAACTCTGGATTATCCAGAGACTAGTTGGTTACCCAGCATGAGAATGGAGAAGCTCTTTGTTTCTCCTCTTGCTTCTGGTCCTCCTCCTTCCTGCTGCCACCTTTTGGCCATTTTACTCGTCCTAAGTATTTCTCAAGATGGGTAGGTAGAGACTAGGGGAGATGACATTAATGAGTGGGCTTTTTATGTTAGCTCCAGCAAAAGTCTAAGAGGAAGCTGAAATGGACAAATGTGGTTTCTGGGTAATGTGGTTTTTGATTATTTGTGCTCTAGTCGTAGTATTGGTGCTGAGGTATGAGGGATATCATGGAAATAATACAAGAAACCATTGTTTGAGATCTATCTCACTTGATGTCCTTTCCTCTGGACGTGGAAATGATGACTATTGCTCTGTCAGTATTATGTTGTATTTGAATAAAAAACTGGTAATAAAGTAAATGGAGTTTAGTAGCAATACTACCATATCTGAAAAAATATATGTATTTTTTAATCTGTCAAAAAGTTATTTTCTGGCCTGAGAAATGGAAGACATTCTATCCCCTCCCTTTTATGACCCCTCAAGTTTTATTTCCTAGTCACTCCCCCTGAATTATTAAAACTGAAGTCAGCTGTCCTCAATATCAATTTCCCTGAGAATAACTGGCACTTTTAGGAGTTGCCCTGACTCTTTCAAACCTCTAGAGAACTATTTAATGCTTAAAAGTGGGGTTTGTCAATCTTTTTCTACAGGGGATCAGGTGGTAAATTTTAGGCTTGTGGCCTATACAATCGTTTTCATAACTATTGAACTTTGTTACTGTAGTGCAGAAGCAACCATAAAAAAATCTGTAAACAAGTAGACATGATTGTGTCCCAATAGTACTTTATTTATGGACGCTGAACCTTAAATTTCATATTATTGTCATGTGTCATAAAATCTTTTTTTGATTTTCCTTCCAACCATTTAAAAATGTAAAAACCATTCTTCGCTCACTGGCTACATAATAATAGGAGGCAGCCTGGGTCAGTTTGTCAGACACCTGCTCCAAAGCAAGAATTTCTTATTGCAGTCTAGAGGTAAATGAAGAGTTAACTTCAAGCTTCAAGCTTCAACCCTGCTCTTCTAGGCAGCATGGAGGCCAGGGTAATAGGTCTTTTCAACTAACAATGAAGAACTATTAAATACAGACAAACTAATATAACCCATCAATGACTGCCACTCCAAACTGCTTTTGAAACTGGCAGACAGGGCTGAGTCACCGGCCTTAGAATCTAACCTCGGGGACTCAGCTGCTCCCCCAGACTTGTTTAATCTCAAACAGCACTGGAAAATAATGAAAGGTTAACTTGGAATCCGAAACACCGTCTGGAATTGGCAGCCTAAGGTGGCTGGAGAAAGCTCCTCTGGGGTAGCTCTGAACTGACTTTTACTGGATTGTACGATGATTCCTGGACACTCTTGGCTAATAAGTGTGGAATCCTGGGTCATGTTACAAGTAGTCTACCCTCAAGGTGTTAGAGCTTGTGACTTAAAATTACCCTGACCTGTGCAGCAGAAAAGTTTCAGAGGCCTCCTTATGGAGCCTCACGGTCATTAATGTCCTTATATTTTGCTCTTATTTGGATATTTCTTTCAAAGTACCTAATCTAGCAGATGAACAGACTGAACTGTTATTTTTCTCAACCATTTGCTTTTTCCTAACTCTTGATTCCAAAAGCACAAGACAATCTATAGCTCCTCCCCTCCCCCCACCAATTTTATTGAGGTACATCGGGCAGAGAGCACTGTACAAGTTTAAGGTGTACAGTGTAATGATTTGACTTGAATCTACAGTTTGATTCACTTTAATTTTTAAGCAGTTTTTATTTACAGAATTGGATAGATAGCACATAGAGTTCCACGTACCTACGTCACCTCAGCTCCCTCCCCCAGCCTCCCCTAGTAGCATCTTGCATTAGTGTGGCCCATTTGTCACAATTCATGAACCAATATTGATATATTAGGTTAATTCTCTATTTTAAAGAACCATGGGTTTCAACTGACCCATAATAACATGGATCCACCTTACAGTTCCATAGAGAATAGTTTGTCTTTCTAAAAATCCTTTGTATGTCACCTACTCATCCATCCCTCCACTCCTCTCCCCTGCCCCCCAGGAGTTCTGGCAACCACCGTCTTTTACTTGTAGAGATTTTTACGAATTTCTAGTTTGCCTTTTAAAAAATGTCATATCCTTGAAAACAGAGAGTATATATCCTTGATTGACTTTCACTTAGCGGTAGGCATTTAAGTTTCCTCCATGTCTTTTCGTGGCTTGATAGCTCATCAAAAAAAATTAAATAAACATTTTTTCATTTCTTTTTTTTTAATGTTTTATTTATGTTTGATACAGAGAGAGACAGAGCATGAGAGGGTGAGGGGCAGAGAGAGAAGGAGACACAGAACCAGAAGCAGGCTCCAGGCTCTGAGCTAGCTGTCAGCACAGAGCCTGACGCGGGGCTCGAACCCATGAATGTGAGATCTGACCTGAGCCTAAGTCAGAAGCCCAACTGACTGAGCCACCCAGGCACCCCTTCATTTCTTTTTTATCAAGAAATAGTATCCTGTTGTATAGATGTGCCACAGCTTATTTATTCATTCACCTAAAGCAGGACCTCTCAGTTGCTTACAATTTTTGGTAATTAGGAATAAAGCTATGTAAGTATTCATATGCTGGATTTTGTGTGGATATACGTTTTCATCTAATTGGGTAGATTCCTTGAAGAGTAACTGCTGGATCACATAGTTTAAGACTATCTTTAGCTTTGTAAGAAGCTGCAAACTGTCTTCCAAAGTAGCTGTACCATTTTGCAGTCCTACCAGCAATGAACAGGAGTTCCTGTTGTTCTGCATCCTTGTCAGCATTTGGTATTGGCAGTTTTTTGGATTTTAGCCATTCTTGTAGATATGTAGTGGCATTTCAATGTTTTAATTTTCAGGTCCCTGAGATGTTGAACATCTTTTCATATGCTTATATCTGTGTATCTTCTTTGGTGAGGTGTCTGTTCAGATCTTTTGCCCATTTTTAATTGTGTTGTTTGTTTTCTTATTGTTGAATTTTAATAGTTCTTTTTATATTTCAGATATAAGTACTTTATCAGATATGTGTTTTACAAATATTTCCCCTTAGTTTGTGACTTGTCTCTTCATTTTCTTAACAGTGTCTTTTCTTTTTTTCTTTCTTTCTTTCTTTCTTTCGAGAGAGGGCACGAGTGAGCAAGAGGCAAAGAATCTCAGGAGCAGTTGAGAGAGAGAAGTGGGGCTTACCCAAAGTGGGGCTCATGTTCACCCAAAGCGGGGCTTGAGCTCACCCCACGTGGGACTCACACTCACGAACCGTGAGATCACGACCTGAGCTCAAGTCAGATGCTTAAAGAGTGTACCACCCAGGCACCCACAGTGTCTTTCTTAATGCAGAAGTTTTAAATTCTAATAAAGTATATTTTACAAATTTTTGCTTCATGGATTGTGGATTTGGTGCTGTACTCAAAACCTTATCGCCAAACCCAGGCTATCTAGATTTTTCTCCTATAGTATCTTCTAGAAATGTTTTAGGTTTAGGTTTTACATTTAGGTTTAAGATCCATTTTGAGTTAACTTTTTAAAGTTTATTTATTTTTTGAGAGAGAGTATGTGCATGTGCACAGCACACACACACAAGTGGGGGAGGGGCAGAGAGAGAGGGAGACCAAGGATCCGTGCTGACAGCAGAGATAGTTTGTCATTCTAAAAATCCTCAGACCTACAAACCGTGAGATCATGACCTGAGCCAAAGTCAGATGCTTAACCAACTGAGCTACCCAGGCATCCCTTGAGTTAATGGATGTCCCATTGTTCTAGTACCATTTGTTAAAAAGACTATCCTTCCTTTGCTGAATTGTCTTGCTCCTTTATCAAAGATCCACAATATTCATGTGGGTCTATTTCTGAGCTCTCTATCCTGTTCTGTCGATCAATTTATTCTTTCTCTAACACGTGCTGTCTTGATTACTGCAGCTTTATAGTAAGTCCTGAAACCAGGTGGTGTCGGTCCTCCAACTTTGTTCTTCTTTAGTATTGTGTTGGCTATTCTGGCTCTTTTGCCTTTGCATATAAACTTAATCAACTTGCCAAATCCAAAAAATAGCTCACATGGATTTTGCTTGAGATTGTTGTGAATCGGTAGCTGATCTATGTAATCTATAGATCAAGTTGGGTGGATTTGACATTTTAGCCATACCGAGTCTTCCAGTCCATGAGCATGGAATATCTCCTTTTTAAAAAAATAATTTATTTTGATAGAGACTGGTGTGTATGTGCACACATGAGTGCGAGCAGGGGAGAGGCAGAGAGAGGGAGGGGGGAAATCACAAGCGGACTTCACACTGTCTGTCAGTGCAGAGCCTACTGCAGGACTTAATTTCATGAACCCTAAGAGTTTTTAATTTTTTTAATGTTTATTTTTGAGAGAGAAATGGAGAGAGAGAGCACGAGAATGAGTGGGGGAGGGGCAGAGAGAGAGACAGGGAGACACAGAATCTGAAGCAGGCTTCAGGCTCTCAGCTGTTAGCATAGAGCCCAACGTGGGGCTCAAACTCACAAACAAGATCATGCCCTGAGCCGAAGCTGCATGCCCAGCCAACTGAGACACCCAGGTGCCCCTAGATCTTTTCTGATTTCTTTTATTAGTTCTGTAGTTTTCTTCATACAGATTCTGTACATATTTTGTTATATATAAGCCTAAGTATTTCTTTTTTGGGGGTGCTAATATAAATGGCATTTTGCTTTTCATTTCAAACGCCAGTTGTTCACTGCTGGTATAAAGGAAAGCACTGGACTTTTGTATATTAACCTCATATCCTGCAAACTCCTTACAACACCTTATTAGTTCCAGGCCTTTCCTTGTTGATTTTGGGATTTGAAATACTTTTAACGATCAGTTTTTCTAATACATAGCTGCAAATCACAATTTAGAGACTGATCATTTTAATTTATATTTCAAGTATTTGTGAGTAAAATAATATGTGATGGCTTGCACTTATTTTAAAACACTTTAAAAAAGAAGGGGAATTGGTAGGGGGGAGATGAAACAAGATTGCCAAAAATGAAATTAAGGAAGCTAGGTAATGGGTAGGCATCAAGGTTTCATTATACTATTCATTATAATATTTTGCATAAATTTGGAAATTTCTAAAATTAAAAAATTATATGTTAAGAATGGACACAGGGGCACCTGGGTGGCTTAATCAGTTAGGTGTCTGACTCTTTTTTCCCCTAAATGTTCATTCTTGAGAAAGAGAGCGTGCAGGAGTAGGGGTGAGGCAGAGAGAGGAGGATGAAGGATCTGAAGCAGGCTGTGCTGACAGCAGCAAGTCCGACGTGGGGTTTGAACTTGTGAAATCATGACCTGAGCCAAAGTCAGATGCTTAACTGACCGAGCCACCCAGGTGCCCCAAAATTCCGATTTCAGGTCAGGTCAGGATCTCCATGGTTCATGGGATTGAGCCCCAAGTTGGGCTCTAAGCTGACAGTGCAGAACCTGCTTGGTTTATTCATTTTCTCTCTCTCTCCCCCTCCCCTTCTTAATCTCTCTCTCAAAACAAATAAATAAACTTAAAAAAAAAAAGAATGGATACATTATTTGAGGTTACAGAAGAGGTTTCTTTCTATAATAAATGGAAAATTTTCTTGCAATTCTCTTCTCTTCTCCTAGATCTATAATACATTTTGGAAGAATAACTGGATAGATGGATAAACAGACAGATCCATGTATCTCATCTTTTTCTTCTCATCCATTTATTTTTTACTGATTTTTTAAAGGAACGAACAGTTGTTTTTTTTAATTAAAATTATTTTATTATTTATTAAAAATTTAAAAGTTTATTTATTTTGAGACAGAGGCAACATGAGTGGGGGAAGGGCAGAGAGAGAGGGAGAGAATCCTAAGCAGGCTCCATGCTGCCAGTGCAGAGCCCGATGTGGGGCATGAACTCACAAAACTAGGAGATCATGACCTGAGCCAAAATCAAGAGTCGGGTGCCTGACTGAGTCACTCAGGCGATCCCCAATTTTTTAAAAAAAATTTTAGACAAAGAGTGAGTGCAATTTGGGGAGAGGGGCAAAAGGAAAGAGAAAGATTCTTAAGCAGGCTACAGAGCAGGACTGGATCCCATGGGATCATAACAACCTGAGCCAAAATCAACAGCTAGACAGGTCAACCAACGAAGCCACCCAGGCACCCCTTATGTCTTTGTTTTTTAAATATTTATTTATTTTGAGAGAAAGCAGGCACGGGCGTGGGAGGGGCAGAGAGAGAGAGAGAGAAAGAGAGAATTCCAAGCAGGCTCTGAGTTGTCAGGACAGAGCCTGACAAGGAGTTCAATCTTATGACCCATGAAATTGTGACCTGAGCTGAAATAAGAGTCAGACACTTAACCCACTGAGCCACCAGCGCAGCCCTCTTTTCACCCATTTAAACCTTTAGCCTGGCACCAGGGATATACTGGGACTTATCTGCACCGAGGGCCAGAATAAGAGACGATTGTGTGATGCCCACGTCAGTATCTCCTGTGTTTATTGATTTGCTCAGAGCACAATTTTTTATTTTGGTATTATTCTCCATTTAAGAATTGAGGGGAGTAAATGGATTCACTACTTCTCATAAACCCCTCCTGAAGTAAATGTTCTACCCATTTTATAGAAGGAATTAACAAGCCCTTGGACTTAACCACAATAATGCAGAATCACAGAACCTCAGAGTTGGAAGGGAATTTAGAAGTTATATAATTCTATATTCTACCTAATGTCAGAATCCATCTGTAACAAGTGTCCATTTCATCTGGCACTTTTCTAAGCACTGGGGATACAACAGTTGTGGGGGGAGCAAAGTCCCTGTCTTTGTGTACATTACATTCCAGGAGGGAGAAGGGTAATAAATAAAAATATGTCTGATACTGATAGGTCTGATCAAAGAGAAAAAAAAAAAGCAGAGAAAAATTACAGTGCCAGAAGGGTAGGGGTAGGAGTCACAATTTTAAGTATACTAATCAGAGGAAGTCTCGGTGATAAAAGTGACATGTGAGCAGAGACTTGAAGGAGGTGAGGGAACAAGCCGCGAGGCTAGCCAAGGGGCAAGAATCCTAGCACTGCAAATAGCAACCACCAAGGCCCTGAGGTGGATGTATGCCAGTGTTCCACGAGCAGCAAGCAGGCCAGCGTGGCCAGCACCAAGCTAGAGAGGGGGAAGACAGACAGGTAAGACAAGCCAGAAGGGAGGGGCCCCTGTAGGCCATCGTAAGGCCATTGGCTTTATTCTGAGAAGGGGAAGCTTATGTTTGAATGGGATCACTATAGATATGACATCGAGAAGAGACCTGAGGGAGGAAAGGCAGAAGCAAGGAGACTAGTTAGGGTGACACAGCAATAATCAATGCACAGTAGCAGTAGATGGAAAGCAGTGGTTGGATTCCAGAAATATTCTAAATTTTTTTTAATGCTTTTATTTTTGAGAGACAGCGAGAGACAGCGTGAGCAGGGGAGGGTCAGAAAGAGAGGGAGACACAGAATCCGAAGCAGGCCCCAGGCTCTGAGCTAGCTGTCAGCACAGAGCCCGATGTAGGGCTCAAACCCAGAACTGTGAGATCATGACCTGAGCAGAAGCCGGACGCTCAACCGACTAGGCCACCCAGGCGCCCCTAGAAATATTATGAAGTAGAACTGGCGGGACTGGCTGATAGGTCAGAGGTGGGGGGGAGGGGTTTGAGAGAAAAAGGAGCCAAGGATCACTCCAATGCTTTTGGATGAATGGAACTGTCATTTACTGAGCAGGCTGTAGAAGGAGCAGGTTTGGGGCGGGGTGGATAGAGACAGGAATTTGGTTTTGGACCTACTGAGGTTGAAGAGACTTACTGGCCGCTGAAGTGGAGATATCAAATAGGCAGCTGGCTATATATGAAACTGAGGTTCAGGGGAGTTCCCAGCTGGAGATAATGGGTTAGGATTCACCAGCGTTAGGTAGTAATTAATGCCTTGAAATTGGATGAGGTCACCTAAACCACAACTTAGAGGGGAAACAGCACAGGCCTGAATTATGGAGCCCTCCAACATTTGCAGGTTGGGAAACAAGGGTAAAAACAGCAATGGACACTGAGCAAGAGTAGCCAGCGAGATAGGAATAACATCTGAGATAGAATGGCTTTCTGGAAAACAGGGGAAGATAAAGTTTTAAGGATAGCAAGACCGACTTCATTAATTGTGCAGATTGGTCAAGTAAGAGGAGGATGGAAAACCTTAGCAATGTGGATTCTTGGTGAGCTTGAACGGAAGGTTCAAGAGAGAATGGGAGGAGAAACTGAGGACAGAAAGCTCAAAAACCTCTTTAACAGAATTTTGTTTTAAAAAGAGGCCGAGGAGTATACCTGGGTGGCTCAGCCAGTTAAGTGTCCAATTCTTGATCTCAGTTCAGGTCTTTTTTTTTTTAAATGTATTTTTAAATGTATTTTTGTTTATTTATTTGCAGAGAGTGTGTGTGTGTAAGTGGGGGAGGGGCAGAGAGAGGAAGAGAGAGAATCCCAAGCAGGCTCTGCACTGCCAGCATGGAGCCCAATGTGGGGCTCAGACCCACAAGCCATGGGATCATGACCTGAGCCAAAGTTGGACACGTAAGGGATTGAGCCACCCAGGTGCCCCAGCTCAGGTCTTGATCTCAAGGTCATGAGTTTAAGCCCCACATTGGGCTCCACCCTGGGTGTGAAACCTACTTTAAAAAGGAAATAAAAATAAAGAGAGGCTGAGGACTAGGACTCAGACTAGATGGGATACACAGTCAGGACAAGAGTTTTTTGTTTCTAAACAAGAGCAATCACAGGCTGTGTGCATGCCCATAGAATGATCCAGTAGGAAGCCATGTAGGGAGCAGAGGCAGAGAGTGAAGTTATTTGAGATGGGGGATGATGTCTACTGGTAATCAACACACCAGCATGGCTGCTCCTTGTCTACGGGCAGAATTGTAGTAAATTCAAACTTCCCATTAGAGTTTAATGAAAAGAATATGCAATTCTTTTTCCTGTTCAAGTTCATGAGACTCCCTGGTTTTCGGCTTTATTGTGACATCGAGTAGCTGAGGCAGGGGTGGGTGAGAAACTCCCTGGAGGGGAGGTGAAGGAACAGAGAAGCTGAGGAGCTGGAGAAATCAAGTACGTGGAGAGTGAAATCTCCAGGATTCTGAAGCGGTGGTCCTATGGGACGTGCCAGTGAGCTGGGAGCTAAAGTCTAGCCGCTTCCTGAACAAGTGCTGCCTGAGCCAGGAATTCCCAATGCATGAGGCAACTGCTTCTACTTCTGGACGGTTAAAATGATAGACTTTTTCCTTAGTGAGTTAAACTCCACCACCTAATAATCCCCAAAATGCTCCTCCCTGAGTCTTCTAGAACTATTCATGATGAAGCTAATCTCTCTGACTTGATAGCTCTTAAAACAACTGAAAAAACAGTTCCAGGTTTCTTTTCTAGAAGAACATCTGTCTTACAAACATTCCTTATACATCATTATTTCCAGGTCTTCCACCATCTTGGTTGCCTCTCTGGGATGCTCTTATTTGTTGATTTTTTGGGGATGATGGAGTCAGTGGCACGATCTTCTGATTTCCCTTCTGCTTTTCAAATCACTATGATAATTAATAAATGTTTTGCCAAGGTGAATGCGGGCACAACGTTGTTACTGACAAAAGCAAAGCTCTCTGACAAGTTACACGAAGATGTTTCTCTCAGGGAGACTGGGTCAGTTGAGTGTCCGACTTCCACTCAGGTCATGATCTTGCAGATTGTGACTTCAAGCCCAGTGTCAGGTTCTGTGCTGACAGCTCAGCGCCTGGAGCCTGCTTCAGATTCTGTGTCTCCCCCTCTCTCTGCTTCTCCCCTGCTCGTGCTCTCTCTCAAAAATAAACATTAAAAAACAAAAGAATAATAACAAAAAAGATGTTTCTCTCTCATAATTTTCAGTCTCCTGCTAGCCCTAAATTCACAGTGACTAATGTTATGGCAATGGAAGTGCTAACAAAAAAGAACATCAGAGTGTTAATATTCCTAACACACTGCAGAAAAGACTATGAATAATGCCTCAGAATGAGTACTTACAAGAATATCAGTATTTTCAAAATAATTCCTCCAGTATGGTCTGATTTTTCGCTGTCCACCAATGTCCCATACATTCAGTTTAAAACCTTGTGACTGTACACTTTTGATGTTAAAACCCTGAAACAGAGGCAAAAACACCAAGCTTTATTAAGCTCTGAGATCATAATTCTGACACATTTAACAGTTATGTTATTTATTAATTATGAGGTACTCTGCCAGATATGATATGATGCTGGTAATAATGAAAATAGTCTTCTATGATAAGGAAGAAAGAAATGTGTTTTTACATGTTTATTCAGGTTTGGAGTCAATATTAATGTCATGGCTAAAAAGGCACTTTCTCTAATAAGTGTATATAATCACACACACACGTACAACACACACAGCTGCTGAGGACAGTTTGGAATGAGAATAGCTCTGATAATCAGCGCAGACCACACCTCCTGATGGATCCTCAAGATGATAACATTTAGCAGAACATTACATTTAACTACCAAAACACAGAAGCCGGATCTGAAGCTTCAATAGAACAGAATCTTAAGTTTTAAAACAAGGCAAGAGTTGGGGGGCCTGTGTAGCCCAGTTGGTTGAACGACTGTCTTCAGCTCTGGTCATGATCTCGTGGCCCTTGAGTTCGAGCTCCACGTCAGGCTCTGTGCTGACAGCTGGGAGCCTGAGCCTGCTTCAGATTCTGCATCTCCTGTTCTCTCTGCTTCTCCCCCACTCACACTCTGTCTCTCAAAAATGAATGTTAAAAAAAAATTAAAAAAGCATGAGCTATAATCTGGAATTCATGATTCTTTTAAAAATTTCCTCATATGGATTAATCAGAAAAAGGAAGGAACTGAAGTCAGAACACTACGGTTTGTAACTGGAATATGAGCCCACCGAGGAAAGAATGGCCTGCTAGAACAGCATGTTCAGACTCTGAAGTGGAGCCCTCAGTTACAGGCAATGATGAAAATAAACAAGCAGGCATTTGAAACTATTCTTTAATAAGCATCTCTGATGAACTCGGGGGAAAAAAAGTATTCATTTTCAGGACAGTGACTCAAGCTAGAACTTTGAGGAAAGTGAACAAATCAGAGGCAGGTGGAACTGTGAGCTGGGAGTTAAGTGTGCAGAGAAACAAATTAACAAGACCTTTGAGGTTCAGAGAGAAGGCATTTCATGAGCAATAACTAAAAAACAAATCTTTTTGGGGCGCCTGGGTGGCTCAGTTGGTTAAGCCTCCGACTTCGGCTCAGGTCAGATCTCACGTTCGTGGGTTCGAGCCCCGCGTCGGGCTCTGTGCTGACAGTTAGCTCAGAGCCTGGAGCCTGCTTCCGGTTCTGTGTCTCCTTCTCTCTCTGGCCCTCCCCCTCTCATGCTCTGTCTCTCTCTGTATCAAAAATAAATAAAACATTAAAAAAAAAGTTAAAAAAATAAATCTTTTTCTGAAAATGATATAGTGAAATCAGGACTCGAAAAATCCAATCAACAGCTTGCTACCACAGAAGTGACATTTTATACAGAATAACTGGAGTAAAGCAGGCCTGGGGACGCTTCCATAAACATTTGCCTTGTCTGGCAGCTTGCCAACACTTGTGCCTAGCACAGAAGGACAAGGCACAGTGCGACAGCACAGGAACACTGCCACCCAGTTTCCACTGAGGGGAAACAGTCACTAGAGGATTCCTGGGGATGACGCTGACTATAGCTCCTGTAAGAAGACAGTGACTGAATAAATTAGAAGTTTAAGAACTCTAATGGGAAGTGGCTTAAGCTTATTGTAAGAGGCAGCTTCATTCTGACTCATTGATAAAACCACTTTTGTATGTTTAAAAATTCTACACTTAACTACAACAGTAGTAAATGTCAGAGCCAGTAACGTCAAATATTTCTGGGATGAAGCAGGCAATAAATAAGAGAAACCCCTGGAATTTGACCATATGAATCAACTACCTTAAAATTCTATAAGTTATCAAAAGAAAACAAATTCAAGTCATCAGACCCAACAAATCTACCAAGAAATTATTCTAAGGAAATAATAATGAATGGATACAAACATTTAGAGATAGGTATTACGTAAGTATTCACATATATATCAATGGAGAAAGATGTTGAAAATGCATTATTCAGTGAAAATGATGATATGGTATATTCTCTGAGTCATTTTTGTTTTTTATTTTAAGAATTTATTTTATTTATTTTTATTTTTTAAAGTTTAGTTATTTTGAGAGGGAGAGAGAAAATCCCAAGCAGGTTCCACACTGTCAGCCCAGAGCATGATGTGGGGCTCAAACTCACCAACTGCAAGATCATGACCTGAGCCAAAATCAGATGCTTAACCAACTGAAGCACCCAGGTGCCCCAAGACTTCATTCTTAAGTAATCTTTATACCCAACGTGGGGCTCAAACCCGCAACCTTGAAATCAAGAGTTGTACACTCCACTGACTGAGCCAGCCAGGTACCCTATGTTTTATTTTAAATATACCCACCATAGGAGGCTTGGCTGGCTCAGTTGGTACAGTGTAGAACTCTTGATCTCAGAAGTTTAAGTTCGAGCTCCATGCTGAGTTTAGAGATTACATAAAATAAAATTTTTATTTTTTATATATATATTTTTAATGTTTATTTTTGAGAGAGAGAGCGTGTATGTGTGTGTATGCATGTGCAAGCACAAGGGGGACAGAGAGAGGGAGACAGAAGATCCAAAGCTGACAGCAGAGAGCCCAATGTGGGGCTTGCCTCACAAACATGAGATCATGACCTGAGTCAAAATCTGACGCTTAATGAACTGAGCCACTCAGGTGCCCCCAAAATAAAATCTTTAAATATAGCCATTATATATGTATAGAAAATAGAAAAAAAAAACCCCAAACCCTGAATGGATACATTCCTAAATGTTAACAGTGGTTATGTCTAAGCATTGTGGGTGATGTCTTGTTTCACAATCTTTCTTATTTATAGTTTGTATAGTTTACTATAATGAGCAGCTATTGCTCTTTCTGATATTAAACAAAAACACAATGAAAGCTTGCTTTTAAAGAATAAATATGGGGGCACCTGAGTGGCTCAGTCAGTTAATCGTCTGGCTTTGGCCCAAGTCATGATCTCATGGTTTGTGGGTTCGAGCCCCGCGTCAGGCTCTGTGCTGACAGCTAGCTCAGAGGGTGGAGCCTGCTTCACATTCTGTGTCTCTCCCTCTCTCTGACCCTCCTCTGCTTGTGCTGTCTCTCAAAAAAAATAAATTTCTAACAACAACAACAACAAAAAAGAATAAATATGAAACCCTGACATCATATAATAACAAAGTCACCTATAACACATCAAATAAAGCCTGCAGTTAGAACTGGAACTTTGAGTCCATAACTTAAGAGTTCATTTCCATGTTCACAGTGTAGACACCCTCATTTTAGTGGTACTCTTAGGAGATATAGCCTACTGCTAATACTCTATTAAAAAGAAAAAAAACCCTAGACTTTTCTTTTACTGGCAGAAATCCTGACACACTAATATGTGTTTTCAGCCCTTCTAGGCTAGACTACTGTAATTTGCTCCTCCTTAGGCTATACATTAAATTTGTTCAGAAGCTGTAAAATTGCTCATTTGGTAGCAATTGAAGTGACTTTTCTGCAAAAAGTTGCAGATCAGTAAGACTCACAAGCTGTGAAGTATACACACTAGCACAGCCATTCAGACCTGACACCAAACTCCTGTCACAGGGCAGTGATGGAAAATGCTAAAAAAAACTCTGGTTTTGCTAAAATCTCTAATGCTTATGCACTTTAAAGTGCCTAAGACCAACAGGGCTGTCCTCTGGTTAAGAAACCCAATGAGCTGGCCAAAGGTCAAGCTTTCTCAGGATTTCCTACAGGGGAAGAGGTCTAAAGAAAGAGGGTTGTTTCACTTAGCATTTGTCTTTCAACTTCCACACTGGCAGCACCACTGTTGTATTTTGCTTGCTTAGCTTTAGGAAACAGGCTGGATTAAAAAAATACAGGTAACTTAACATTTTTTAACATTTTATTTTTGAAAGAGACAGAGTGTGAGTGGGGGAGGGGGGGGGAGAGAGGGAGAGAGGGAGGGAGAGGGAGACACAGAATCCCAAATAGGCTCCAGGCTCTGAGCTGTCAGTAAATAGACTGACATGGGGCTTGAACCCAGGACTGGTGAGATCATGACCTAGGCTGAAGTTGAATACTTAACCAACTGAGCCACCCAGGTGTCCCCAGGTAATTTTTTTAATTTAAAAAATGATATATATATTTGTAGTTGTTAAGCCTAAAAAATACACACTAAAATATTTACAGTAGTTTTTCTCACAGTACTCTTTGGTTTTTCATTATCTTTTATACTTTCTGTATTTTCTACATGTATTAATTTCATAATCAGAAGATTAAGCTTTTTTTTTTTTTTTTAAGTAATCACTTAAAGGGCCCCCTGGATGGCTTATGCAGTTAAGCATCTGACTTCGCCTCAGGCCTTAATCTCATGGCTCCTGACTTTGAGCCCTGCATCGGGCTCTGTGCTGACAGCTCAGAGCCTGAAGCCTGCTTCAGACTCTGTGTCTCCCCCTCTCTGCCCCTCCCCTTCTTGTGTCCTGTCTCTCTCTCAAAAAATAAACATTAAAAAAAAAACATTAAATAAATAAAAGTAATCATTTAGAGCTGAAGAAACTGTATCTTGATATATTTATGCTTATTTGAATGATTTATTTAAAATATGGTAAAATATTATATTTATCATTTTAACCATTAAATTTTTTTAAATGTTTGTTTATTTTTGAGAGAGAGACAGACAGACAGAGTGTGAGCAGGGCAGGGGCAGAGAGAGGGAAACATAAATTCCAAAGAAGGGTCCAGGCTGTTAGTACAGAGCCTTACACGAGGCTCAAACCCACAAACCATGAGATCATGACCTGAGCCGAAGTCAGATGCTTTACTAAGTGAGCCATCCAAGTGTCCCTCATTTTAACCATTTTTATAAAAAAATTTTTTTTTAAATATTTATTTTTGAGAGAGAGAGAGAGAGAGGGCCCAAGTGGGGCAGGAGCAGAGAGAGAGAGTGAGGGAGACACAGAATCCAAAGCAGGCTCCAGGCTCTGAGCTGTCAGCACAGAGTCTGAGGCAGGGCTCGAACTCACTGTGAGATCATGACCTGAGCTGAAGTTGGATGCTTAACCAACATAGAACCCAGGTGCCCCTAACCATTTTTTTTTAAGAAAGTTTTATTATTTATTTTTTGAGAGAGAAAGATGGAGCATGAGCAGGGGAGGGGCGGAGATAGAGGGAGACACAGAATTGGAAGAAGACTCCAGGCTGTGAGCTGTCAGCACAGAGCCTGACTCGGGGCTTGAACTCACAAACTGTGAGATCATGACCTGAGCCAAAGTCAGATGCTTAACCGACTGAGCCGCCCAGGTGCCCCACCCACTAACCATTTTTCACTGCACAGTTCAGTGACACTAAGTACCCTTCCACCATCACCACCAGCCACCCACAGGCCCTTTTTCACCTTGCAACACTGACTCTGTGCCCACAATGACTCCCTCCATTCTTCCCTGTCTCCAGCCTCTGGTAACCACTATCGGACTTTCTGTCTTTATGATTTTGACTACTCTAAGTACCTCATATCTATGGAATCTCTTGATAGATTTTTGAACTATTAGATTATTTTTAAATCGTACAGACCTTCTTCAGTAACAAAACTTGGGGGTGGACTAAACTGTATTTCCCATTTTGTCTTCCAAATTGCTATGATCACCTTCCTTTTGTCACACAAGCACCTGGGGCCAGGGCAGTGCTCACCTGTGTAGGTGTAATGTGGCTGATGTCTTCAGACGCGAGCTGCTTCAGGAGAGTAGTCTTGCCAGCATTATCCAAGCCCAGGAGAAGGATTCTCACCTCCTGGTCTGGTGCACTTTTCAATTTGCGCAAAATTGAGAGCAAGCCCTTAAACAACCATGAGGAAGACAGATTACTTTGGGGGCACTGGCTTTGATATTACTGGTTATCAAAATATCTTCTCCTCCTTGAAAAAAGCTCTTGGTTGTTGAGAGCTCATAGTACTATTTTCCAGTTGCAAGTAATTTATTCCGTTTGCCTCCTCCTTCTAAGTTTTGGCAGAAGTACTTCAGTAAATTCAGCAACTTAATAAATAGCATGGCTTATTCCTGCTCCTCCTATTAATCCAGCTTAGTGGTCACCCCAAATCTTCTGGGAGCGTGAACTACTACTCATCTCCTACTCCTATAGCCCTTCCTGTACCCTTAGTAGAGCACACATCATACCAGACTCTAGGCCATGGATTTTTGTATTTTTCTCCTTTACTATGTGAAGTTTCTTGCAGGTAAGGACTATAGCTTCAGTCTCCCAAAATGCCTGGCACTGATTAGACAGACACTAGATAATAGTTGTTGATTAAATTCAATTATCCACCCAGTACGTTAAAGATTTTAAGGTGCCATACGAAAACAAAACCGAAGTTGTATAAAATTGTGTCTGAACTCTCTGTTTACAGCTTTATTTCAGTTTACCTTTAGGACTTCATCATTCAAAATACCATAAAAATATAGATCATTTAAAAAACACAATCTCTATTATCTAATTTTCATAAGACCCTTATAAGATAGGTGCATGGTATAAATGGTATAAATCAGATGAAAAATCTGATACAACAGAGAAGTTAGAAAATTGTCACAAAGTCAGTCATGAATAAAAAGAGTCAAAATTTAACCACAGTATTTTTGACTAGTAATCTGATATTTGTTTCTTGTTTTTATTATTTTTTTTAATGGCTGGAAATAAGTCATATTGGTTTTTACACGAACATAAGAAAAATCTTGTAAGATGGTTATTTGTTCTGTCCTGCAGCTGACAAACTTGTTCCAATGAGGCATGAGTTACAACAAGAATCAAAGAATTCCAGAGTTTAAAGGGCATATAATCTAATCTCCCAGCCCAAGCAGAAATTCCTTCAAGCTGAGTCTTAGAATTATATAAAATGGTTATATTTTTTTTATCCCTATTGCACCAGGCAATGATTCAAACCGGTCTGTTCACTAAGATCAAATAATAATTCTGTAAAATAATTCTCAACAATTGAGCCTTTGGACAATGATATGCAAATATGCATAATTATTAAGAATTCCTTTCCGCCTCAGAGACTCTTTGTTTACCATTTCCAGTATTCTGTATTTGTACTGACTTGCTAAGGATTACATTAACCTCTCTGTGCCTCGATTTTTTTCAGCAATAAAATGGAAGATTTAGTTTAAAATAGAAGGACAAAATCTACACCATAAGATTTGGGGAAGAGTGATTGGATAGATTTCAAACAAACAGATAGGCAGGACTTTTTTTTTTTTTTTTAAGGGTATGGCATTTTCTTTTGTTTTTATCTTATCTGGCCTTGAATACTTTGACACCATTCCTTTTTAAAATTATATTTATGAGAAGTCTTCCTGGCTTCTATTAGCTACATTGCTATCACTCATTTATAATACCACCTTTCAGAACAGTTAAAATTAGAATTCTGAGATCCTCAGGGGACTGGTAATATAAAAAGGCTAGAACAGGGCAAACACATTGTACTACTCATCCTGAGTTCTTGATTAGATGTCCTCATTACCAATAAAATTCTAAAATAACCAGAATTTATCACGTCAGTATATGAAACGAAGGTACAGGTAAAATTCTTCCCATGCATTATCTACAAGTGTAGAAATTATGAAAGATGTTTCTATAAATTGTTTTCAAGGTTCAAAATGAATGTTTTAGGTTTTTCTTCATGTATCTCTTCTTTTAAAACAAATCAGTCAATAAAAATACTGCTTTCTAAAAAAATACTGCTAAAAAAAATAAATAAATACTGCTTTTGGCAGGCTGAGACTTGTTCCACACTAATTATATTTGAAACTGAAAAGAGAAAATAACTTGATTTTAAAAAGGAAGAAGCAAAGCACAGAAGAGAAAACCATTCTAACTATACCTAAACTTTGTTAACTTCATCTATAAAAAAAATGATATGTCCACATTTCTAATGAGTAATTTTCATTGAGAAAAAATATCTTCACATGCTTTACCTTTAAGTGAAATTACAGAAAAATGGAAAATTCAGCTATTTTCTTCTATCAAAGTGGATAAGTGGCATCTGGAGCACGGTCTGGGGAAAACAAATGCAAGTACAGTACAGCATCATATTAACCCAACTCCTGAGGACAGGGGATCACAGGATTATCAGGGTTTGCTAAATAGGGAAGTGGATATTTATAGATATCAGAGTTCGGCCTGAAAGGTACAAAGTAAGCTGATTTAAGAGGCTGGAGGAGAGAGAAGAATATGTCTACTCTAGGTTTCTAAACATAAGTGTCCATCTTTATTTTAAATGTTTAATGAAGGGAGATGGCTATTAGAAGTTAATATTACTATGGGCCCGAGTTTTGTATATAAACATAAGGAAATGCATTTTTAAAGTATATTTTTGGTTAATATATTCATTCATTTCTTCATTCACATTAAACACTGACAATGTGCCCCAAGTTCAATGGTGAGCAAAGCAGACATGATCTCCATGTAGCATATGTACGCCTCTGACATTGAATAAAGGCAAATTAAGAAATCAGAACTTTAGTTAATTGTATAGTCTGTAATCAGCATGTGTGCATATAAGTTATCTGCACCCTGGTGGACAGAAGTGGTCTGACTCAGTCACAAAACATTTAAACTTTCTACAGGCAAATAATGAATAGATGTGCTATTGACTACAGATATTTTATCTGCCTCAAAATCAGCTTCAACTCCACTACTGGCGGAGACATAGTGCACTGACCTAAAATGATACAAACTAGGTCATTCAGAGAAACTGGAGTGGTGAAGGGGAAGGGAGGAGTGTGATGGCAATGTGATGGAAAGTGTATGTGGCTGTGAGGAACAGTTAAAATTTAAATATTAAAATTAGTAAGCCAACTGTCAGGTACACACTGCCCACAGCTAGCTTTTTTTTTTTTTTTTTAATGTTTATTTTTGAGACAGAGCATAAGCAGGGGAGGGACAGAGCGGGGCAGACAGATGATTAGAAGCTGGCTCTGCGCTGATAGCAGAAGAGCCTGATGCAGGGCTCAAACCCCGAACCAGATCATGATCTGAGTCGAAATCAGTTGCTCAATCCAGCACCTAGGTGCCCCCCACCCTCACCATAACTAGCTTGAATGGAACTGACTTCAATTTATTTTTACCTCTTTAACAACAACAACAAAAAATGCTGTTCAGTGGGACCTTATTAACTTTAATACTTTTATACAGCTTTGACAGGAAGAACCTCACCCAAACTTGTCCCCTTTCTCCTCATCTCTCTACTAAATAAATACAATGTTTCCTGAGGAATAAAAATATGGGCATTTCTCTAGGAGCAGTGGGTTCCCACCTCATCAGAATCCCAATAAAAACTTTATGGGTGAGGGGGGGCACCGGGTTGGCTCAGTCAGTAGAGCATATGATTCTTGATCTTGGGATTGTGAGTTCAAGCCCCACAATGGGTAGAGATTACTAAAAATATATAAACCTAAACAACAACAACATTATGGTATTTCATAGACTTGAATTCAACTTCCTTATATATAATCCTGGGCATTTAGAAAACTGGAACAATACTTTTAAGAAAAATGCTATGAAGATGAATTGTGGTATTGTGTGTAAAGTACGGTGCACAGTAGGTATTCAAAGCAGTAGTTGTGGGGGGTGTTTTTCTTCCCTCCATGTTTCACTGACCATTTTCTGACCAGAAAACACAATCTTGGGAATGAACTTCAAATGTTGAAAATGCTTCATAACTACCACTAGATTCATGTAAGTAGAATGTACCCCATAAATAATTTCTGCATAAAGAAGTCCTCTATTAAATAGTAGTGATTACTTTATTCACTAAAATGGCTGTCATCTTAGTCTTTCACCAAAGATTTGATATCATAAGGTAGGGATAAAATAACTGACTAAATGCTCAGAGAAAACATCTGGGTTTTTAAATAAAAAATAAAATGTATTAGTCGTAGTTGAAGGTTTAGAAAACAAAAACAAAAATCTGGAGTCAGTCTTCAGTTGTACAGTTATCACAGAGATTTATGGGATACCAGATGTGACACATTTAATCACACCACTGATAAGGTTTAAGTTCTATGTTCCACTTTCAGTTCTAAGAATAGCTCACACTTTTGGAGATTAGAATCCAGAATGATTTGCCCTAATTTCAAATTGTTCATTTTAGGAAAAAAAAAAAAACAAAGTCTGTCTTGATCAGTGAACACAACAGTTGTATACAATAGTGTAGCACTGTCAGTGTGCTGTATAGTGTCAATTTGCACCTGGAAACATGAGCAGTGACTGATTTATGGTGCCCTGTAATTATAAATTAAACAATCATGAAATTACACAGTCTACTTAATTGATAAACAAACCGGGAAAAGTTAGCCAACCCTCCTGCATTTCTCATGATGACATCTCATTCTCTGTTGGTTTGCCATGACTTCTTCATTCCAATTCCAGTTCTTTTCTATGTAAATATTTATGTTTGTATTCATTTGTTGAGAAAAATTTAGCCTTTAAATGGACAGCTCATGAATAAACGATTACTAATAAGAAAACATGTAAAAATCTGTTTAGCCTGGGGTTAATAAAACTGCAATGTATCAAGTGTGAAGTGTGATTGGCAACTTCAGATCAAATAATTCTACTTTAACAATCTGACACTGTAAAATCAATTTTTTTCCTATAAAAATTTACTCAATTGGATAATCTGACCAAAGGTGCATGCATTCTCCCCCCTTGCAGACAGCTAGCTTTTCTTTCATAAATTAAGGAACGTGGATCAACATTTCTAAAACTCTAAGTTTGAGTGACCAGCTTTGTTCAATTGGTAAACCAACGAACTTATTCTAAATGCTTCAAAGTCAATTTTGCTTTGAGTTGCTCTAAAACTACTCAGTTCCATTTTATACCCTCCATCTAACTGCACAGAAATAGAAAAGGAACAGCGAGCGTGTCAATGGTCAAATCTGTCACACAGCATAATTCACAATTAGAGAAAGCTTTAATTAGGTCTGACAGAGAAATGCCAATTGACAGTCACGTCAATTTTAATTTTCCATTCTTTTTAGTTTGGAGATCCCAAGATGTGACTAAGATCTTTGGTTCTGGTGTGGTCGTATGCAAAAGGCTGCAACAGGTTTGAAATGAAATATTAAGGACCGGGCAGCAAATTTGCCTCCATCAACATGGATTAAGAATTCAAATGAAAATCGGTCATCACCAACAACCAGACTTTACAGAACCCTCAGGAAATAAATAACTCGTTTCTGCATCAGTGCGCCCGCCACGCATCCCACCAGGCATCCCACCAGGCATCCCTTCCAAGCAGTGCCTCTTTGTGTCCTGGGATTTACACCCCTCCCCCCAGAGGGCCCGCACAGCTCGAGGACGAGGAGAGCTAGGCTACCATCTCTCCTGGTACCGCCAGGGCGACCTCAAAGGCAATAGCGCTGGCCCTACTCCCGGCTCCTGGCTGGGCCCCAGCGGACGCACTTTCCATATGCGCGGGAAAGGAAGTCGAATCCCTAGGAATATCGAAGCCTGCATGCGGAGGCTGCTTTCCGCAGTTACACGGATCCGCCCTCATCTCACTCCTTACTAATGATGGATCCCCGGCTCTGAACCGGGATAGCCACACACCCTTCCAAGCTCCTTCCCTTAGCTTCAGACCCGCTTGCAAACCTCGCCTTCCTCCCTAGGTCCAGGTCTCCTTCCCAGGGCCCACCTTCGGGGCTCCCCACTGTCCCCCGAAACCAATCCGGGACCCTGACACCAGGCTGAGCGCCGTCCCATTCCCTCCTCGACTTTAAGCGTAGTGCCCCGCCCTGAGCCTCAGAACGGGAGGGGGGTGACCGTCCAGCTCCGAAGGGGCCCGGGCCCCCGACACTCACCATCCTCCCGCCGAGTCCCTCCTCCTCCTCCTCCGCCACCTCCTCCTCCTCCTGCCTCCCCCGTTACCAGGGGCAACTGTTGCGGCACCGCCCCCGACGTCCCTCGCACGCACGGCGGAGGAGCAAAGCAGGCGTACGGGGCGTGGTCCAGCTCCGCTTTGCCTATAGTGCGCAAGCGCGCCTAGGTGCCCGCCCACTGCGCGGGCGGGCTGCTGGGACTGCTGGAGGCTGCGGCCCGCTGACGGAGACCCGCGGAATGGTTAAAGCTTGCCCACGTAGCTGGTGGGCGCTACCCCGCCTCCGATTGGTCGGGAAGGAGCGGGGCGGGGGCGGAACGAGGAACGGTTCCCCGGCCTGGGCAGCAGGTTAGTAGTGGCTAGGTTTTCAGCGCGGGCTGCATCTGTTGGCAGTTGTCTCAGTGCATTCTTCCTGGGGCCAGGTAAGGGGTCTTGGGAGGAGGCCTTCTACTACACCTTCCTTTAGACCCCACATCCCGGGAGGGAGCTTGGATTTCTGTCCTGGATGCTTAGAAGGGGCTGCTGCCGGAGCTGGGCTTCCACCTGCCAAAGCCACGTGCCGCGAATAGTAGCCTGGGGCTGTCCAAGGACCTCTAGCTTATGGCCCCCAGCGCCATAAGGCATCGCCGAGGGGGTGGGGGCGTTATGGGATGTGCATCTTTCTCCACACTGTGTTAGGGTCCAGGATGGAGGAATCCGGTGGTAGGAGGCTGCCTGTCGGAGGGCAAGAGGCAGCCTGGGGACTGGCCCTGAACGCTGAGGGGAGCCGACGGCAGCAGGGGTGAAAGGCGTTTTGGAATGGCCAGGTTTTGCTAAGCAGCGTTGGACCGAGCGGTGCACCGTTTGCAGTCCTGGAGGAGGCAAAAAACGGGCCTGCACTTACAGGCAAGCAAGAGCGAAAAGGATTCTGGGTGGGTTGAGAGGTGCCACCTCCCACCTCTTCCCTGTGCTGACTCCAAGAAGAGGAGTTAATCACTTACGTCCCAGGTCCTGTTCTAGACCCTGGCGACACTGCAGGGGATGAAATCTGCCCTCATGGAAATTATTACTTCCTAGTGGAATGCTTTTCACATAAAGACTTCATTTCACTCTCATGGCCCCAGAAATTGGTTGTTTTAAGCGATATAGAGTCGGGACGTGAACACAGTTCTGACCCTTGAGGACATGACTTTAACGCTATTGTATTGTCCAGGTAGGGGGAACAGAACGGCTTGTATTTGTGATGTGAACCCAGAACTTTAAGAGTTGATAAAGTGTTGGCACTAATGATAAACCTGGACGTTTATAGTCGTGTGTGTGCCTCTTGCCTCCCTCACTGGGTTCTTGTGAGGATTATGTGAATTATTATGTGTCAAGTACATAAAATACTGTCTGGCACATAGAAGTGCTACATAGGGCTTAGCTATTTTTTTTTTCATGTAGGTTTTTGAGCTTTTTTCCTCTTCCTATCAGCAGGCTTTTTCAGTCTAGTTAAGATCACTGGAATGAAGGCAGATTTTCCCTGAATAGTCTTTCGCTGTTTATGCATTAAACTAAAGTGTGTTTTTAAACGTCTGTTAGCTGCATATCAGCTTCGGATCCTTGGAGAGAAAACTCAGTTCAGAACCTTTATTAAGTAGGTGCAAGATGAATGTCTAATTCAGAGCCTGCACTCCTACCGTCCACCCATCTCTACCCTGTTGATTCTTTTGTGAAAAAGGCAGGGCAGGCTTCTCTTTCTGAGATGTCTGATGTCTAACATCATGGTTTCCTCCAGGGCACAGCAGTGTACTTGGGCCTGCTTGTGTAATGATTAGCCTCATTCTCTCAACTTTCTCTAGGCAGTCTTGGCACCAACCCTTGCCTATCTCAAGTGGTCTTTGTGTTTGATCTTCTTGAATCTTTGGCTGCCTTGATCTTCTACCGATGGAAATACCAGTGATGATGTTTTGGTTTTTTTCCTACCTGGGAATGCAGAGAGAGAGAGAGAGAGAGAGAGAGAGAGAGAGAGAGAGAGAGAATTTAATTTCAATATTTTAATTTATTTTAAATATAAAATATTTAATAGAATTTAATAGATTTAATATAATTTATTGTCAAATTGGCTTACATGCAACACCCAGTGCTCATGCCGACAACCGCCCTCCTCAATGCCCATCACCCACTTTCCCCTCTCTCCCACCCCCCATCGATTCTCAGTTTGTTCTCTGTATTTAAGAGTCTCTTATGGTTTGCCTCTCTGCTTCTCTCAAACAAGGAAATTTTAAGTCCTTTACCCACATGCAAGAAGATACCCAGAGGCAGTTTGGAAGCCTGTTCTCTGAACTGTGATACTCTTTGCCAGAGAAAAATCAACTCTTTTTTTTTAACGTAAGCTGTATCCATAACGTGGGGCTTGAACTCAGGACCCAAACATCAAGAGTCGTATGATCTACCAACTGAGCCAGCCAGACACCCTGAAAATCAAATCTCTATAAGAAGGATGAGCATTACTTCAGGAGAGGTAATAGATTGTTTCATTTTTTCTCTTTTCTCTCTTTTTTTCTCTCTCCCTTTCCTTCTCTCCCTCCCTCCCTCCCTCCCTCCCTCCCTCCCTCCCTTCCTTCCTTCCTTCCTTCCTTCCTTCCTCCCTTCTCTCTGCCTGTAGGATGGAGGACCAATCTAAGCCTTGTGACCGTGGGAAAGTGGGCTCTAGCTATTATCAGGTTGTTGGATGGATGAACAGGACTGAAGCTACTGACCACCAGCGCTGTGGTTAGTGCAGGACTGTGGACCACAGGTGTTCAGCATGCTGGTTCAATTGATGTGAACCTTCCTCGGTGTAAGTTTCCTCTTCTGTAGATTGAGATCTTGGATCCCTTACATCTTTGAGCTGTGACATTCTCCAATCCTTAAAGGAAAGGGAATTAATGATCAGTCACCTGTTTGATTTTCAGTCTCCCCCCTTGTTCCCAGTAGTGGAACCATATCCCTTCAGAATTGGGGCCACCCTGGACATGATTACAGCTTCTTTAGGGAATACGAGGTGCAGCTCATAGGGAAAGATGTTAGAGAAAACCTAGGGACCAGATAGGACTCCATATAGGAGGGGTAGGCCAGTGGCCGCACTGTGACAGAAAGCCTGTTCTTACTTCTACAACCAAGACAGGTTCTGAGTTTGACTTGAAAGAGTGCTGTCCTTGATGCCCAGAAAGCCTGCGAATAAGCTGGAATGCATTTCAGGCAGGTAGTAAGTATTTTTAGAGGGCCCACGAGAGTTACATATGAACCTTACAATCAGCCAGGGGAGGCTAACTTTACACAAATTACTGTACATGACAAGAAAGTGATGGTTACAAAGCAGAGCATGTTGCAGATGAAGATAGGATGCTGGGCGGGAATATGACAGAAGGGTGTGAGTTTGCCCTAAGGGAGTCCTGGACCTATGCCCATTGGGGGCAGGTGTTTGGGAAATGTTTTATTTATTATTATTTTTAATGTTTATTTATTAATTTTTTAGAAAATCCCAGGCAGGCTCCATGCTATCAGTGCAGAGCCCGATGCAGGGCTTGATCCCATGAACTATGAGATCGTGACCTGAGCTGAAATCAAGAATCAAATGCTTAACCGACCGAGCCACCCAGGCACCCTGGGAGAAATGTTTTAGACATAGAATTTAGGAATTTTTTTTTTGCCTTATGTTTTATGTAATACAGGGGCTGAGCAACTCCTATTCTGACCTCAGTTGAAAGGCAGAGGACTTGGGACGCCTGGGTGGCTCAGTCGGTTAAGCTTCTGACTTCGGTTCAGGTCAGATCTCAGGTTCGTGGGTTCGAGTCCCGCGTCGGGCTCTGTGCTGACAGCTAGCTCAGAGCCCGGAGCCTACTTCCAGTTCTGTGTCTCCTTCTCTCTCTGCTCCTCCCCCTCTATGCTCTGTCTCTCTCTGTATCAAAAATAAATAAAACATTTTAAAAAATTAAAAAAAAAAAAAAAAAAAGAAAGGCAGAGGACTTTCTAGTGCTGGGTTGAGGATGGAGAGAGATGTCCAAGGACAGGCTGTGTGTCGGGGGTGTTTGGAAGCATAGCATGTTTGGTTGGGCTGTCTCCAGCAGGGGGGCTGGAGCAGCTGCATGGGGCTCTGAAGCCACGGCTGTGTCTGTGTGTGATCTGCTGGCCACCCCTTCGAGCCCCCTGTAGGGTCAGGGAAAGTAAACTCTTGCCTCTCTAGCATTCCTGGGTTCAGTTGTGAGTGCATTGAACCAACCTGCAGGAGGCCAAGTCAGCCTGTCCACAGAAAGCAAAGCCCAGAACTTTACCTTGGGCTTTGTGGCGGAGTGAGAGAAGTAGAAGTCTGGCAGTGGACACTTGCTGGGTGGCGTCTGACGTCTCCAGAGGTTGCCATTCCTTGGTGGCCCGAGGGCCAGGTGAAGATACCACAGAAACTCCATGTCAGGCCTCCCCTTCTCTCCTGGCTCCTGGCTCCCAGGAAATGACTCACCTCCAGCACGTCAACTTGCTGAAGTCTCTCCCACCCCAACAAAAAATCTAAACATTGATCATCTCTCCCTTTGCTGCATTTACTTGTGCCTCCTACCTCTCATTGTTCTTTCTTGTCTATTTGGGCTTCCTTTTTTTGGCTTGGCTCTTAAGTGTCGTGGTTTTCAGGGTATGTCCTCAGCACTTCCTTCCTGTTGTGTGCATTCTCACTGGAAAACTTAAAACTGCCTTTATGCTGCTGACTCATCATTTTACTTTTTTTTTAATGTTTATTTTTGAGACAGAGAGAGAGAGACAGAGAGAGAGCGAGCATGAACAGAGGAGGGGCAGATAGAGAGGGAGACACAGAATCCGAAGCAGGTCCCCAGGCTCTGAAGTCAGCACAGAGCCTAATGTGGGTTTTGAACTTACGAGCTGTGAGATCAAGACCTAAGCTAGGGAAAAAAAAGAAGACCCAAGCTGAAGTTGACGCTTAACCCACTGAGCCACCCAGGCGCCCCTCATTGTTTTACTTCGAACTCAGACCTCCCTACTTTCTTTTAAGTCTTAATATCCACTTGCTGAGGAACTGGACCTCTTACTCAGCATTTATTTGAATTGTTGGGCTAGGTAGGCACTGGGGTAGCAGCGTGAGCAAAGTGGACATAATCCCCGGCCCTAAGGAGCTTATGGCGTAGAGGGGAAGGTAGGCATTAATTAAAATAAAACCACAGAAGGGCCCCTGGGTGGCTTAGTTGGTTAAGTGACTTTTGATTTTAGCTTAGGTCATGGTCTCATGGTTAAGGATCCAGCTCCATGCCCTGCATCCGTTTCTGCACTGATAGCCCGGAGCCTGCTTGGGTCTCTCTCTCTCTCTCTCTCTCTCTCTCTCTCTCTCTCTCTCTCTCTCTCTCTCTCTCGCTCTCTGTCTCTCTCTCTCTCTCTCCCCCCCTTTCTGCCCCTCCTCTCTCAAATAAATAAACTTAAAAAATTAAAAAAAAATTAAAAACACAGAGTGTTAAAGCAAACTGTTAAAGCTCTGAAGAAAAAGCACAGAGCCGAGGGCTTATTCAGGCCACCTGATCTAGTTGCCAGGCTAGAAGTGGTAAGGGTCTTTCAAAGGCTTCCCCGAGGAAAGGTTTAAGCCAAGATCTAAAGGATGAGAAGTGCTTTTTTGCAAGTAACTCTAGACTGTCCTGGAGAGGGGGGGACCCTTGAAGTTATGTCCTACTACATCTGCTTTTCAGGCTGCTATTTATTCTGAGGTGCCTCTGCTCTGCCTTCCCAGGAAGCTATAGGGGTGCATGTGTCTTTATTGGGGTGGGAGTCTTGGTAGAATCCTTTTTTCGTTTTACCACTACTTAATATAAAACCTGTATTTTTAACTAGTCCTATGGCTTCCATCAGCAATATGTTTCCTTTCCAAAATACTGTAAATACTGGCTTTGTTAGCTTAATTTTGAGAGTGCTTTTGGAGTTTGGTGATTGTATAACTCGAGATGACTATAAATCTTGCTCAAGACGTGCATATGAACTTGTAGTGTAACATATATAGAAAATCCTCAGTTAAGGTGTTTTTTTTTCTAAGTTTTTAAATTTATTTTGAGAGAGAGAGAGAGGGAGAATGGGACAGGGGCAGAGGCAGAGAGAGGGAGAGAGAGAGTCCCAAGCAGGTTCTGCACTGTCAGCATGGAGCCCAGTGAGAGGCTTGAACTCATGAACAGTGATATTGTGACCTGAGCCAGAATTGGACGCTTAACAGACTCAGCCACTCACACACCCCAAGGTGTATTTTTCAAGGAGAAATCAAAAGACCTAGTTGAAGAAGATAGAGTTAAGTCTGAAATTATTCCTTTAAAAAAAAAAGAGGATGGGTAGGTGTTAGTGAAGAGAGGAAGGAACAGTATTCTGGACAGGGAATGGCATGTGTAAAGGACCTGAGACAGGTGGCAGCCTACTGCATTTAAGGAAGTCTCATGGTACTTGTACTTGAAACTCAGCACATGGAAAGTCCAACTCCCTATTTTCCCCCTTAGAGACCGGTTTTCTATATTCTTTGTCTTGGCACATTATGGCCCACATCAGAAGTCCTGGGTATCACTCTAGATACTTGTGATGTATCAATTTAGCTAGGCCAAGCACCCTCCCCCTCGCCCCTCCCCAGACCCCCTCTCTGGAATGCCTCCAGTTTAAAGTGAGCCAGGAGGGAGACACAGCTATTTTGTAGCACACACCTGTCCCAGTAATTCCATCAAACATGAATTTAGGTGCTGTGGTGAAGGGATTTTGCAAATATAATTAAAGTCCTAATTGGTTAGCTTTGAGTTAATCTAAGGGGAGATTATCCTGGGTGGCCTGACTTAATCAGATGGAATCCCTTTAAAAGAGGGCTAGGCATCCCTGGGGTCACAAACTCCAGCCAGAGCTGGGCCTCCATTGCCCTTCTTTCCTCCCAGGATCATCCCTTGCTAACTGCCCACAGCTGCTGGCTTCAGGCTTGCCTAGCACAACTCTGCAATGGCATAATCCAGTTTGCTAATTCCTCCTACTGAATCCACTTTTATATATTTATCAGTATTACGTGAGTATATGTAAAGGATATATTTACCCTATTGATTCTGCATCTGTGCTTGAACCCTGACTAATAGAGTATTCTTCCTGTAACCTTAACAATCCTGAGATTCTGCTGCTTTAAAAGTTTCTGTCCTTTTGGTCCCTCCTCTCTTTCCTGTGTGTCTGGGTTCATATGAGCCCCACCTCTTCTTGCCAGGATCATTGAAGTTCTCTTCTAGCTGGGCTCTCTGTGTCCTATGAGGTCCTACCACACTGAGTTTATTTTCATGTCATTGCCCAGAGTTTTCTTTCTTTTCTTTAACATTTATTTATTTTTGAGAGACCAAGCATGAGCAGGGGAGGGGCAGAGAGGGGAGACACAGAATCTTAAGCAGGGTCTAGGCTCCGAGCTGTCAGCACAGAACCTGATGTGGGGCTTGAACCCATGAACCGTGAGATCATGACCTAAGCCAAAGTCGGATGCTTACCCATCTGAGCCACCCAGGAGCCCCTAATTTTTTTTTTTAACACTTATTTATTTTTGAGAGAGAGAGAGACAGAGCATTAGCAGGGGACAGCATTGTCTTTCTGAACAATACATCTGATCTTGTCACTCTGCTTAAAATCTTATAAGGGCTTCCTCAAATTTCTCAGGCAAAAATTCAAAAGCTTTAAGAAAAAAGATTTTTGTTTTGGGACGCCTGAGTGGCTCAGTAGGTAAAGCATCCTACTCTTTTTTTCTTTTTTTAAATGTTTTTCATTTTTTTTTAATGTTTTATTTATTTTTGATACAGAGAGAGACAGAGCATGAGAGGGGGAAGGGCAGAGAGAATGAGACACAGAACTGAAGCAGGCTCCAGGCTCTGAACTAGCTGTCAGCACAGAGCCTGACGCGGGGCTTGAACCCACGGACGTGAGATCTGACCTGAGCTGAAGCCGGAGACTTAACCGACTGAGCC
>NC_043701.1:160858463-160938954 GCF_006229205.1 Suricata suricatta
TTTTATTTATTTTTGATACAGAGAGAGACAGAGCATGAGAGGGGGAAGGGCAGAGAGAATGAGACACAGAACTGAAGCAGGCTCCAGGCTCTGAACTAGCTGTCAGCACAGAGCCTGACGCGGGGCTTGAACCCACGGACGTGAGATCTGACCTGAGCTGAAGCCGGAGACTTAACCGACTGAGCCACCCAGGCGCCCCTTTCATTTATTTTTGAGAGACAGAGAGAGACAGAGAGAGACAGCACGAGCAGGCGAGGGTCAGAGAGAGAGGGAGACACAGAATCTGAAGCAGGCTCCAGGCTCTGAGCTGTCAGCACAGAGCCAGACATGCGACTTGAACCCACAAATTGCAAGATCATGACCTGAGCCAAAGCCGGATGCTTAACCGAATGAGCCACCCAGGTGCCCCTAGACCTTCAGGTTTTTTTGTTTTTGTTTTTTTTTAATTTTTTTTAATGTTTTTTATTTTTGAGAGACAGAGAGAGACAGCGTGAGCAGGGGAGGGTCAGAGAGAGAGGGAGACACAGAACCTGAAACAGGTTCCAGTCTCTGAGCTAGCTGTTAGCACAGAGCCCGATGTGGGGCTCGAACCCACAAACCGTGAGATCATGACGTGAGCCAAAGCCGGACGCTTAACCGACTGAGCCACCCAGGCGTCTCAAAAAGATATTTTATTTTTAAGTAATCTCTACACCCAATGCGGCGCTTGAACTCAACAGCCTTGAGATCAAGTCGCACACTCTACCAACTGAACTAGCCAGGTTCCCTAAAAGCTTTAGCTCTTTTATATAACTCCATTTTCTCTCCTGTCTTAGCATATCAATTATACTTCCTTTGAAAAAGATTTTTAGTGGTTCCCTAGAGTTTGCCGTGTTCATTTACAGCTCATCCAAGTCCACTTTCATATAATACCAAACCACCTCCGAGGTAGTGCAGGTAACTTACACCCGTGTTCCCTCCCTTCTGTTAACAGCACTGCCCATTCACGTGGAGTGTCCATAAGCTGTAATCATCGGATACATTGTTGCTGCTCTTTGAACAAACTGTTATCTGTTAACTGTTAACAATTAGAATAAGAAGGGGAGGGGGGAAAAGAAGTGGTGGTGATGGAGGAGGGCACTTGTGGGGAAGAGCACTGTGTGTTGTATGGAAACCAATTTGACAATAAACTATTTAAAAAAAACCAATTAGAATAAGAAACACAATAGGGGTGCCTGGCTGGCTCAGTAGGTAGAGCATGTGACTCTTGATCTCCGGGTTGTAAATTCAAGCCTCACATTGGGTATAGATATTACTTTGAAAAAAAGAAAAATAAAGATTTTATTTTACCTTCATTTATTCCTTCTGACACTCTTTCTTTATGTAGGTCTAAGTTTATGACCTGTATCATTTTCTTTCTCTCTGAAGAACTTCTAACATCTTGCAGCTCAGGTCTATTGGTGATAAATTCCCTCAATTTTGTTTTCTGGGAAAGCCCGTATTTCTCCTTCGCTTTAAGGGATAAATTTGCTGGTGTAGAATTCCAGGTTGGTGGGTTTTTTTCTTTCAGTGCTTTAAATATTTCACTCTATTCTCCTTGCTTGCATGGTATCTGAGGAGAAATCCAATATAGTTCTTATCTTTGTTCCTCTCTAGGTAAGGCATTTTCTTTCACTCCCTCAGACTTCTTCCTTGATTTTCTTTGTCTTGATTTTCTGCAATTTGAAATATAATATAATGTGACTAGGTTTTTTTTTTAAATTTTAATCCGAGTATAGTTAACATACAGTGTTATATTAGTTTCAGGTGTACAATGTAGTAATTCAGTTCTATATGTTACTCAGTGCTCATCATGATAAGTGTACTCTTATTTTTTTTTAATGTTTATTTATTTTTGAAAGAGAGAGAGAGCATGAGCAGGGTAGAGGCAGAAAGAGGGAGACAGGGGATCTGAAGCAGGCTCCATGCTGTGAGCACAAAGCCAGATTTGGGGCTTGAACTCACGATCGTGGGATCATGACCTAAGCTGAAATCAAGAGTCAACCACTTAACCAACTAAGCCACCCAGGTACCCCATGATAAGTGTACTCTTTTTTTTTAATGTTTATTTATTATTGAGAGACAGAGACAGAGTATGAGTGTGGGAGGGGCAGAGAGAGAGGGAGAGGAAGACACAGAATCCAAAGCAGGCTCCAGGCTCTAAGCTGTCAGCACAGAGCCCATTGTAGGGCTTGAACTCACAGACCGTGTGATCTTGACCTGAGCCGAAGTGGGACGCTTAACTGACTGAGCCACCCAGGCGCCCCAAGTTGTATTCTTAATCCCCTTACCTGTTTGACCCATCCCTCTACCCACCTCTGCTCTGTTCTCTGTTAAGAGTCCATTTTTTTGTTTGTTATCTTTTTTCTTTGTTCATTTATTTTGTTTTTAAATTCTACATACAAGTGGAAACATAGGGTATTTGTCTTTCTCTGACTTATTTCACTTAGCATCATACTCTCTAGATCCATTCATGTTGTTACAAATGTCAAGATTTCATTTTTTTATGGCTCAGTGATATTCCATTGTACACATATACCTCTTCTTTTTCATCCACTTATCTGTCTGTAGACACTCGGGCTGCTTCCATAATTTGGCTGTTGTAAATAATGCTGTAATAAACATAGGGTTCATGTGTCTTCTCAAATTAGTGTGTTCATATTCTCTGGGTAAATACCTAGTAGTGGAATTTCTAGATCATATGGTAATTCTATTTTTAATTTTTTGAGGAACTTCCATACTGTTTTCCATAGTGGCTGTACCAGTTTGCATTCCCATCTAGGTGTAGTTTTTTTTCTCCAAAGTTTATTTATTTTGAGAGAGGGAGAGAGGAAAGGCAGAGAGAAAGAGAGAGAGTCCCAAGCAGGCTCTGTGCTTTCAAGTGCAGAGGCTGACCTGGGGCTTAAACTCAGTGAACCTCAAGATCATGACCTGAGCTGAAGTCCAGAGTCAGACACTTAAGTGACTGAGCCTCCGAGGCCAAACTTAGTCAATCGATGCTAGTGGCAGGTGAAAGCAGGCATTCTACAACCGTGGGAGGTGGTCAGGGCCTCGGGGGCAGCCTTGGTTTGGGGTACAATCCTCATTTTCCCTCTCTGTCCCTTAAGTCCATAGTTTTGCATATGAACAAGATGGAGGCTGATCTGTCTGGCTTTAACATTGATGCCCCCCGTTGGGACCAGTGCACTTTCCTGGGGCGGGTAAAGCACTTCTTCAATATCACAGACCCTCGAACTGTCTTGGTATCAGAGCGTGAGCTGGACTGGGCCAAGGTGATGGTGGAGAAGAGCAGGTGAGCAGCTGGGGGGTAGGGGTGGAGGCACAGGGGCAACACTGATGGATCCCTAGGGAGAAGGTGGAAACTAGAGGTGTGGGACTAGGCAGAGCTCTCAGGAAGGGGGAAGCATGATGACTTGGGACAAGGGTCCTGGACAGTAACTCTGTCCATTATCCTTGGGTGGCAGGATGGGGGTCGTGCCCCCAGGCACCCAAGTGGAGCAGCTGCTATATGCCAAGAAGCTGTACGACTCAGCCTTCCATCCTGACACCGGAGACAAGATGAATGTCATTGGGCGGATGTCCTTCCAGGTCCCTGGCGGCATGATCATCACGGGCTTCATGCTCCAGTTCTACAGGTGGGACCTGGGAGCAGGGCGGTGGGCAGTGTGGCCGCTTGGATCTGCCGGGCGGGGAGCCGCATTGGGATGACAGTCATAGCCATCTTTATTGACCCCTTGCCAGATACCAGGCACGAGGCGAGATTCTTTGCCTGTATTACCTCATTTAATCTTCGCATCAACCCTACAGAGAGGTACTCTTGTCATCTCCATTTAATAGATGAAGAACTGAGGTTCTGGAGAGGTGACATAACTTGTCCAAGTCCACACAGCCGGGGAATATGGGTGCCTAGATGTTAACTGAGGCAGTCCTCTCTAGAACTCTCAAGGAAATAGCCATCCTACTTCCCTCTTTAGGAAATACTTACTCAACAATGAAATATTAATGTATTTTTATAATGTAATGTCCTAGTAAAAAATATGGGAAGATGGCCCTCTAGCCCCCTCCCCCTACCCCCAAATGGAAAGAGGAGAGAATAAACTTTCAGCCCCGCAGGGAGAGAGTAAACCTTCTCTGTAGCTGCTGCAGCTACCCTTCCGCTTCCCCTCTTCCTTCTGCTCTCCTCCATGCATCCATTTGTCCAGTTATTGAGCCAGGCCCTGGGCCGGGTGTTCGGCATATAAAAAACCTTAGCCTCTGTCCTCAAAGAGTTTCTCCAGTTTTGTTGAGGAAACCAACAACTAACCAGCTACAGTCCAGCCTGCTAAGCGGTAGGTTGTGGGAGAATATGGGGTTATGAGAATAGGTTGCATAGAATGACTCACTGTCCAGGAAGGGCAGGGGAAGGGTCAGGAAGGTTCTGAAGAAGTGATGTCTCAACAAAGCAGGATTTAGTCATGCATGGAAGAGGTGTGTGTGTGTGTGTGTGTGTGTGTGTGTGTGTGTGTATTCCAGGTGGCAGGACCAGCCTGTGCAAAACCCGGGTGCATGAAACAGCATGGGAAGTTTGGGGAACAGCAGTGCTCTGGGGTGTACACCAAGCCTCGCATGACTCTCTGCCTCTCTGGGCCTCCCTTATGGTAGGACGATGCCGGCTGTGATCTTCTGGCAGTGGGTGAACCAGTCCTTCAATGCCTTAGTCAACTATACCAACAGGAATGCAGCTTCCCCCACGTCGGTCAGGTAGGAGACTTGAACCCCAGGCTGTCCACGTGGGTCAGAAGCCAGGTAGCTGTCCTCGTGAGGGGAACAGCCTGTCTAACGGGTTCTCGGGCTCTCTTCCCCAGGCGGGGCTTATTCTGGGCCAAGTCCCCTTTTTTAGGGTTTGCAAGTATTTTCTGAGGCTGATGAGGAGTATATTCCTACACCATTTCAAAGTTCATTCATTCATTCTCAGATACTTCTTGGGTAGGTATTAAGTGTCAGGCATGGTTCTAAGGTCTCTGTTCTTACAGAATTTAAGGACTTCTAAGGAAACAAGCTCAATAATCTTAGGTTGTAACTGCTGCCATTAAGGAAATAAACAAATGATAAGATAAGGACAGCAGAGGGGCATCTGTGTGGATGGGCCGGTTGGGGGAAGTGTTTTTCCAGGGAGCCCACATTGCTGCTGGTTTCTGAAAAATAAGGACTTAGCCATATAGAGCTACAGAAGTCCCCGGATAAGAAGCAACAGCATGCAAAGCATGCTTCCCTTCTGAAGCAGGGAAGAGTTCGCTCTTTGCTTAAAGTAATGAAGGTGGCCATGGGGGCTGAAGCATCATATGTGTTTAGGGGGGGATGCCATAAGATGACATTGGGGATAGTTCACATGAGCTTCTCAGGCATGAAGCCTCGTGTCCAGACTTTTCTCAATAAACTCATGGTCTTGCCCTCAGCCACTCCCCACTCCCAAGCCTGTCTCTCTTCCACTAGGCAGATGGCCCTTTCCTACATCACAGCCACGACCACTGCGGTGGCCACTGCTGTGGGCATGAACATGTTGACAAAGGTACGCTCTGGGGCGGCTGTGGGCATGGTGGCCACTAGGGGGCAGCAAAGTGCTAGGGAAAACTTTCCCTTGGGCCTGGCACTGCCCTTGTCTGGGTGAGTTGGGTATGGCCCAGAGCCCAGCCAACTAGTGGGAAATGTTGCTGAGCTATCCCCAGGTTGGTCTTGGGTTTTGGGGGAATTTGGGTTCCTAGACCAAGTGTCTGGATGTGTGGCAGAAGTGAGGTTTGATTGATTTCTTGTTTTATAGTTGTTAAGCCCCCTCCCCTCTCATCTTCCAGTGACCCTCATTGTTCCCTTCCCCCAACAGAGAGCTCCACCCCTGGTGGGCCGCTGGGTGCCCTTTGCTGCTGTGGCTGCTGCTAACTGTGTCAACATCCCCATGATGCGGCAGCAGTGAGTATGGGGCTCTCTTTGCCTCCCTACAAACCATAAGGTTAGTGGGGCCAGGGCAGGAAACCAAGGCAGTGAGTGGCTTTTGGGGGCCAAGGTGGGCGTGAGGAGGGCTGCTGGGCTGTTCCAGTAGTGATGGCCACAGGAGTGGCCAGTCACTTAGGTCTAGTCTGTGTTGAGTGTTGTGGGAGTCATTTTTTGGATCATGTGGGATGGGGGTGACCATAGGGTAGACTCTGGGGGTTCATACAAGATCATGTCCATTCAACTGCAGCTGTATTTTAAGTTGTGAGTTCTGCCTACTTCCAAAGCCCTGGATATGGCTTACAGAATGAAACGTAACAAAGCGAGGTGTCCAAAGATAGAACAGAGCCAAGAAGCTTTGAAAGAAGCCAGAGGAGTAGACAGATGTTTTCCAGGTGCCTGGCTCTAAGCTTCGCAGCAGGAAAGGTTGAAGGAGAAATCCGTGTGTCTTGCCCTTTTTGTTTTTTGACTAGAGAAAGCATCGGTGTTCCTCTGTTGTAAAACTTAATGATGTAATATACATAAAGCACTGACAATAGCTCCTGGAAGGTATCAAATGCTACCTAAGTGTTAGTTATTATTGCTACTGTTACCATCATAGCCTTCATCACCGTCACTAGCATGTACCAGCCCCATTTTCTTGGGACTGCTAGCAAACCGAAACTTAGCACAACAGCGCTTGTGGAAGGAGCCCACCACGGGAAGAGGCATGCATACACATTGGTCCTCTCTTTCTCTCCCCCATCCGAGTGCTCCTTCCTAACAAATGAATGAGCCCCAGCCACCTATCTGGTCCGGGGTTGAGAGCCGTCAAGAACTGGCCAGAGAATAATGGCCAGTGTAGCTACTATTTATGGAGCAGTCACTCCATCAGGCACTGGACTAAGCACTTTGTAGGCATTGTCTCATTTAATCCTCACTGTTCGTATGAAGTGAGTGCCATTTTGTGGATGAGGATAACTGAGTCTTTAGAAGGATTCGGGAACCTAGTGAAGATCAGAGACTTGACTCATCATTTTCAGGATTCAACCTAGGCAGTCTGAGCCCTGGCCTAGCTCTCTTAGCCACTGTCCTAGATCATTCCTGAGATACCACTCTCTGGAGTACACAAGGAAGATCAAAGGGGAGGACTGTAGGAAGTGGCTTCCTGGAGCTTGAGTGCTGGCCTTGGTTACCTGGTGTGTCACATTGCTGCTGGCAGGCTTCCAGCACCCCCTTCCCACATTCAGCAGCTCCTCTGTGTGTTTAGAGAACTCATCCAGGGCATCTGCGTGAAGGACGGGAATCACAATGAGATCGGTCATTCTCGGGTGAGCAGAGGCATCCCTTTGGGGTGGGAGGGGGGAATTTCTTTCTTCCTTCCTTCCTTCCTTCCTCCCTCCCTCCCTCCCTCCCTCCCTCCCTCCCTTCCTTCCTTCCATCCATCCGTCCTTCCTTCCTTCCATCCTTTCTTTTTTTTTAACATTGTATTTATTTTTGAGAGACAGACTGAGCATGAGCAGGGGAGGGACAGAGAGAGAGGGAGACACAGAATCCGAAGCAGTCTCCAGGCTCTGAGCTGTCAGCACAAGGCCCAACTCGGGGCTCAAACTCACAAACCGTAAGATCATGACCTGAGCTAAAGTCGACGCTTAACCGACTGAGCCACCCAGGCGCCCCAAGGGCATTTCTTATACTCTGTTCTGTCCTTGGTGGTCAGAGCAGGTCTGGGTTCTGTTATAGGGTCCCCCCGACTCCATTCCCCTTCCCCTTGATTTCCCTACATTTCTTGTTCAGAATAGGTTTGTCATATCCTTTCTCATCATTTCTGGTCCTGAAGCCATAAAAGTCTAGCTCAGTGAGAGAGGGTTGGGTGAGGATACAGCCCCTGGCAGATCTATCCCTTTCCCTTTATTAGCTCAGACCTGATCCTGACCCTTGACCCAGCCTTCTGGTGCAGCCCATGGATGCTGGATGAGGTCATTCCTGACAACTTGCTCTTTTCTGTCCTCAGAGAGCTGCGGCTGTAGGCATCACCCAGGTGGTCCTTTCTCGGATCACCATGGCAGCCCCTGGAATGAGTAAGATAAAGAAGCCCTCTTGTTCTCGGGGCCCTGGAACATGTGGTGGACGCCTCAGCCACACTCAGGTTTTGGGCGGGAGGTGGGGCCCCAGCTTCTACAGCCACGCTTCTCAAACTGGCTTTTTGCACCACAAAAAGGAAATGTTGACTCTGTGATGTGGTAGAGATTAGAGCTGACGCCACACTGGATCACTGCATCAGATCCACATGTTGTATGCCTTACACCTACATAGTGCTGGAGCGCAGAAGCCCCCGGGAGAACCACACTGCTGTTCCCGGGACGTCAGTCAGTCAGAGATGTGGGGAAGAAAGTTCTTTTCCTTCCACAGATATTCCTTAAGTACCTTCAATGTGCTGGACATGGTGTGGGGGCCCGGAAGACAGTAGTAAAGAAAATAAATCCCCTGCCCTGGTCTTGCTTTTAGCAGAAGCGTGTCACAGAGTAGGATACGAGATTAGTTTGCATGAGCCTTCAAAGATTCGAGTTTTGAGAAGGCCGCTTTGGGCCTTTGGGTGGTACATGTGCTATCACAGGTGTACAAGTGGAGAAGTTTGGGAAGCACCCTTCTCCTAGGACATAGGGGACATGTTGGGGGTGGCCGCGCCTACACAGTCTTAAAGTATTTTCTGGAATGTTAGGAGAGGTGGGAGGGAAGTCACCTGACTTGGGGAAGGGGTCTTGGAGAGGGTCTTAGAGCCCTCCCGCCACACTCTCCCTGGTCTTCTGCAGTCTTGCTGCCAGTCATCATGGAAAGGCTGGAGAAACTGCGTTTCATGAGGGTGAGTGGGGTTCTCTTCTGCTTCTTCCCTGCCCCGAGCCCCCAGCCTTACCTTAGGAGCTCCTGACCCTCATCCTTCCCTCTAGCTGCTGGCCTTGTCTCCCTCGGGGAGGGCCCATTCCGTCCCCGCGGGCTGCCGGCTTTAGATGCCATCGCTGGTGGCTCGCCTTGTCCATAGAGAGCAAGAGGTGCCTCCTAGTCCCTGTGTCGCGGCCAGGCATTTCATGCCTGTGGGTTTCTAGCAGACTGGTCGGGGGTAGGGCAGGCGTGGGGTTCACATTTAAATCCGTAAGTCTTACGTGGCTCTTTTGTTTGTTTGTTTCTGTTCAGAAAGTCAAGGTTCTCCATGCCCCGTTGCAAGTGCTGCTGTCTGGGTGCTTGTGAGTAATGTGTTTTCTCGGTTTGGGTTCTGTGCTAGCAGGGTCATCTAAGCAGTGTCTTCTGGTTTGCCCGTTTTGGAGAACGTGCTCTCTTTTACCTGACTTCCGTAGTATCTGAGCTCTGTATGTGGGCCATACGGAGAGCTCTCCCCCCATCTTTCCTGAGCACATGAGGCTGGCTAGGCTCTGTGCACACATCCACATGGAGACTGGAATGCTTGGGTACCCTACTGTCCCAGGGCTGCCTCTGACCTTCAGACTGGAGAAGAGAGGAAAACCACAATACAGTCCCACTACAAAAAAGAAATGATAATCTGGGGGCACCTGGGCAGCTCAAGTCCAACTCTTGGTTTCAGCTAAGGTCATGATCTCATGGTTTGTGAGCTCAAGCCCCACATCGGGCTCTGTGCTGACAGTGTGGAGCCTGTTGGGAATCTCTTTCTCTCTCTCTGCTCCTTCCCTGCTCATTCTCTGTCTCTCTCTCAAAAATAAATAAATCAACTTAAAGAAAAAGAAATAATTCTGTGACAGTGATAGAGGTGTTTGCTAATGCTGCTGTGATAAACGAATTGCATGTTTCACTGTATCAAATCAACATGCTCTACACCGTGCATGGACACAGTGTTAGATGCCAACTATATTTCAGTATATATTAGCTAAGTAAATACATAGATCTGCTGACACATAAAAATGATGGGACAGCCTGGGGCCATCAAGCATCCCAACCTCACACACAAGGAAAACACCACAGGGCGCCTGGGTGGCTCAGTTGGTTAAGCGTCTGACTCTTGATTTTGACTCTGATCATGATCTCCTCATTCGTGAGATTGAGCTCTGCATCGTGCTCTGTGATTATGGCACAGAGCCTGCTTGGGATTCTTTCTCTCTCCCAGTCTCTCTGGTCATAGCCTGCTCACACTGTCTCCCTCTCTCTCCTTCTCTCTGAAAATAAATACACAAACATTAAAAAAAAAAAAAGTAAATAGGGATGCCTGGGCGGCTCAGTGGAGTAAGCATCTGGCTTTGACTCAGGTTATGATTTCACAGTTCATGAGTTCAAGCCTGGCGTCAGGCTCTGTGCTGACAGCTCAGAGCCTGGAGCCTGCTTCACATTCTGTGTCTCCCTCTCTCTCTGCCTGTGTGCTACTTGTGCTCATGTACTCTCTCTCTCTCAAAAATAAATACATAAATAATAAATAAATAAAACACAAGCCATGGCAGCGTGCTTAGCTGCCCGCCCTTGACTGGCTGTGTCCTAGTGTCAGTTACACTTTACAAAGCCACAGGGCTAATGACAATAACAAGAGCAACCAAAGCATACTGAATGTTTTCTGTGTGTCCCCACTGTGCTCATGCTTCACATCTGTAATTTCGCTGAATCCCGTCCACCCTGGAAATATAGATAGGTCCATCATCTCCATGTACAAATGAAAAACCTGAGGCTCAGACAGATGAGGAGACCTTCTTCCCAAGGCTCTGTCGCTCATCATTGCTGGGGTTGAGGTCTGATCCTGGGCAGTCTCCCAGGATCCACTATCTCCTGCTAATTGAGTCACCACCAAGTGAGCAGCTCCCACAGGCTGCATGCCGCACGCACCCTTTCATTTCATCCTCACAGGGGCCCTGCAGAGTAGGCACCCTTGTCTTCCTCCTGCTGGCTCAGGAGTAACCCGCCCAAGATGACACAGCGAGGAAGTAGCAAAGCTAGGATACGAACCCCATCTATTAGGTTCCCAAGTCCTGTAAGACACGGTCCTGGACCCGAAGCATCTGAGAGCCTTAGAAATGCTCTTCCCCAGACCCCCTGAGTTACTTGCATGCACAGTGAAGTTTGAGAATCTGCCGTTTCCTGTTCTTCACCAGCCCAGGTGTTCACGGCCTTGGGCGCAGGACCTCGGTGTCATACCCCATACTGCTCAGTGCCTTTGTTATCTTTGTCTGCTTGAACAACAGGCAGATGTGGGAAGTGAAGGGAGGCTGATTCCATCCCATCCCAGAATGAATGTCCTGGCACTGAGAGACCAAGAGAACAGTTGCAGGGGGAGGAGCCATGGAGCAGTGGGGAGGGTGGGCTAGAGAATGGGCATCTCCCCCTTGTTTTGGGGGACTGGGAGATAGGGTGTGAGTAGGCCGGCGGGGCGATGCCCCTCATGCTCTGTTTCTCTCTCTTCCAGCCTCATCTTCATGGTGCCGGTGGCCTGTGGGCTCTTCCCACAGAAATGGTAACAGCTCTCGTTCCTCACTTTGTTTTACTGAACACCCTGTCCCTGCTCTCCCTGACCTGCCTGCTCTCCCGAAGGAGGCCATGAGGGGCAGGAGGGCAGCATTTGTCTAAGGACAAGTGCCTGTCAGCCGAAACTCTGGGCTTCTTAGCCTCGGCTGAATAGTAAAGCAAAACAGAGCTCCAGCGGGTGGAGGCATGAGTTGCTTCCTCCCAGTGCAGCAAGGGCTGCCTTGGAGGGAAGTGGGGAAACAAGAAGAAACTTTCTGTTCCTGCTGGTTAGGTTATTAGATACATCTCCCCTGGCTGGCTCTGGCCCTTGAATGGAACAAAGGGATAGGTACTTATTCTGGTTTGTGTTTGCTAGGGGGTGGGTGACTTGGATCTCTCTGCGTCTCTTGTATATGTCCTGGCAGGGAAGGGGTGTGAGAAGGGATGATGGAAAGGGGAAACGAAGCATCAGATTGCAGGAGGGGAGATGATTCGCTCCAGGAGACGAGGTGCAGCTTGGATGCATACTGAGAAGATGCCACGTTCCCCTGCCTTAGTATTCATATTTCAGTGTCATCTGCTAGACTTCTCCTGTGTTCCAAGCACTGTGCTTTCAATCTCGCAGAGAAGATGGAAGTTTGGCACCAAGGAGAATGAAGTCAGGCCTGAGTAGAAATAAAAGCAATATATTATGTTGTATAGAGGCCATTCATTCTGATGGAAAAATCAGGAAGGGCTTCTTAGAGGTGCATTTGAGTTGGACTTTATCTGAGAATAATTTGCTGCTTGTCCATTTGGCATGCTCATAATCCCCTTCTCTCTTCTCAGTGAATTGCCAGCTTCTTATCTGGAACCAGAGCTCCAAGACACCATCAGAGCCAAGTATGGAGAACTTGTGCCTTATGTCTACTTCAATAAGGGCCTCTAAACGCCCCGCCCCAGTAAGGACCAGTGTGTGCCCATGTTCACCAGCTCCTCAGCTGCTCTGTACACTTGTGCCCTCCTTCCTCTGCCCACAGGGTCTGAAAGCCTGGGTGGATTTGGGAGGTGGGGAGCCTTGTGTTTTCACCCAGGCATCTAGTTTATTGGACTCCAGGGGATAAAAGTGAACAAGGCGGGCAAAGACCAAGTCTTCTATCTGTTCCTCCTTTAACCACCATCCCCTGGAGACCAGGAGCTGAACCTCCCCCCCCAACCCCCTTCCCCCCAAGAGAGAAGTTGCTGGGACCTGAGGGAGATATTCAACCATTTGGAAAAATTAGGAAACTTTGGGGATTCTAGTTTCAGCCAGGACTGGGGAAGGGCCCCTGGGACAGATAGAAGCTCGTACTCCGCTTTCCTCTTCCCTTCCTCCTCATCTTGTCGCATGCTCTGAAACGTTTTACCCTTGCAATTCTAGCTAACTCAGGAAGGAAGGGGAAGAAGCCTTTGTCACCTTGGGGCTCTTCATGCTTCCTCATTCTTGTCCCCAGTGTCCCCTGGTCAGAAGGTGTCTTTGGGAGTGCTGCTAAACTTGATTTGGTCAGGCTCCCAGGAGTTCTTAGTGCTAAAAAGGCCCATTGCATGAGGCAACAAAGTTTCATGGTGTTTAAGCCCTGTCTCTTGACACTGACTTTGTTCTCCTGTGCTAAAATCATGTGTGACTTTACTTCTCTGTGTTTAAAAGATAAATGCACTAACTGTGAGTAAAAAGAATATATGTAGGCATTAACAACACATTTTAATGGGTATATTTTCCTAGCTGCCTCCCTTCCTCAGTCGATTGGCTTAAACTCCAAAGACTGGTGTGTACTGAATAGGAAAGAGAAGTTTTATTTGGATACCTCTGAGAAGTAACCAGCCAGGACCAAAGAGCCTTAAAGGACACACAGCAAAGTGCAGCCATTTGCCCTTCCCATCTTGGCTGCTGTAGGTGGCTTTTCAGGCTCGGATGGGGTGGGGGTGGAAGGAGACCATTGTGGCTTACCAGGGATCAATGTCTGAGTTTCATCTAGTAGAATTTACTGACTGTTCAAAGGATATCACTGTGAATCAAATAAATTTCTTGAAAGAGCATAATGAAGTGTATGCAGACTGAATTAGTAAAAACCTGTATGGAAAGCAGGATCTAGTCTTACTTTGACCTTGGCATGCAGGAGGTTATCACAACTATAAGGGAATCTGTCTGATACCTGGTGGCGATGGTTTATTTCCTTTATTACAGAGGAAAAATATGCTGGATGCTGCAGAATGGGAGCTATGTTGTGCTAGAGTGGCAGATTGTGGCTCAAGAGTCCAGATCCACTTGCTACTTGTTTTTGGGTACCTGGGAATTAAGAATGGTTTATATTTGTAAAGGGTATTAAAGAAGAACCAAGAATATGTGACAGAGAGCCTCGTGTGTGGCACGCAAAGCATAAAATATTAGCTCTCTTGCACTTTACACAAAATGCTTTCCCCACTCTGGAGCAATGGTTCTTAAGAACATATTTCAGAGTCACCTGGATGGGTTGTTAAAACAGAAACTGTTGGTCCACATATGTCACTTGAGGCAAGGAAAACAAAAGGAAAAAGAAACTGCTATTAGTACATCAAAATAAAAAGCTACACAGCCAAAGAATCCGTCAACAAAACTAAAAGGGAAGCTACTGAATGGGAGAAGATATTTGCAAATGACAGAGCCAATAAAGGGTTATTATCCAAAATACGTAAAGAACTTGTACAACTCCACGTGCGCGCGCGCGCGCACACACACACACACACACACACACACACACACACACACACACCCACAAACATAATCCAATTAAAAAATGGTGAGGAAAGGGGTACCTGGCTGGCTCAGTTGGAAAAGCATGCGACTCTTGATCTTGGGGTTGTGAGTTCAAACCCCACATTGGGTATAGAGATTATTTAAATTAAAATAATGGGCAAGAAGACATGAACAGACATTTCTCTGAAGAAGACATACAGGGGCGTGTGGGGTGGCTCAGTTAGTGTCCAAATCTTGATTTCGTCTGAGGTCACGATCTCGTGGTTTGTGGGTTCGAGCCCTGTTTTGGGCTCTGTGCTGGCAATGTGGCGCTGCTTGGGCTTCTTTCTCCCTGTCTTTCCTACGCAGGCGTTCTCTCTCTCAAAATAAACATTAAACAGTTTTTAGGGGTTCCTGGGTGGCTCAGTTGGTTAAGCATCTGACCTGTTTTCAGCTCAGGTCGTGATCTCCCAGTTTTGTGGGTTTAAGCACTCTGTTGGGAGCCTGCTTGGGACTGTCCTCTCTCTCTGCCCCTCCCCTGCTTGCACTCTTTCTGTCTCTCTCAAAATAAATAAACTTAAAACAGGGGGCGCCTGGGTGGCTCAGTCGGTTAAGTGTCTGGCTCTGGCTCAGGTCATAATCTCACAGTTCGTGGGTTTGAGCCCCACGTTGGGCTCTGTGCTGACAGCTAGCTCAGAGTCTGGAGCCTGCTTCAGATTCTTTATCTCCCTCTCTCTCTGACCCTCCCCTGCTCCCTCTCTCTCTGACCCAGCCTGCTTGCTGTGTCTCTCTCTGTCTCTCAAAAATAAATTTAAAAACAATTAAACAATTAAAACAGAATTCATATAACATAAATTCATCCTCTGAAAGTGTAAAATTCTGTGGTTTTTAGTATATCCATAGGGTTGTAATCATCATCACTAATTCCAGAATATTTTTTTTTACTCCCAAAAGAAACTACCATTTGGCAGTCTCTGGATTCCCTTCATCCGCCACTCCCTTGAAACCCCTCATCTACTTTCTGCCTTTAAAGATTAGCCTATTCCGGACTTTTCATTTAAATGCAGTCACACAGTCTATGGCCTTCTGTGTCTGACTTCTTTCATTTAGCATAATATTTTCAAAGTTCATCCATTCCATAACATGTGTAATTTGATTTTAGTTGATTTCTGAGCAGAAAAGTCTGTGTCTCTGAGCCAGCTTTCTTAGGATAGATCTGGCCTCTGCTTTGCCCATTTCCAAAGGCAAACAGGAAAAACATTACCAGAGCTAGCCAGAGCTTGGAAGCAGTTCCACACTAATGTTCTTTCGAGAATCTACAACCTTCTCCTTTCCCTTCCAGCTTCTTAAACTTCCCGGCATTCCTCCTCCCTTTATAGACAATCACTCTTTTGGAAAAGTCTGAAGTTTGTAGTGGCTACAGTTTAGAGGCACTTTAAAAGTGCTCCCTCAAACAGCACCTTAGCTCCATTTTGCAAGACCTCTCTGCTTCTCTTTGAGTTGGATCTGGGGAGCGAGGTGGTTAGGGTGACTCAAACACCTTCGTGTGGGAAGTGTTAATCCAGACTGGGCAGGGTTTAGTGTTTGTCCCGTGCAGCAGCTTAGTTCAAGCTTTCAGGTAAAGAAAGAAGGGAAAGTTAGGACAAAAACCTCCTGTGTTTGTTAAATTGAAATTAGCATCCTAATGATGATGATACCTGGCTTTTGTATAGGAGGACTTCTCACACCTTAAGGTCAGGACTGAGACTGTGCTGTGAAAATACTTTGGCTCTGCCTGCTGCTGAATCTTTCTTTCTCCTGTAGGGAGCTTGATTGTGGCATGGATGGATGTCTAAAACATTTGAGATTGGCAAAAATACTTGCCACCTTTTGTAACACTTGGGAAAGCAGAATCAAGATAGGGGCAGAACCTATCTCTTCACTCTGATCTGTTTCCCACCTTACCACCATTTAAGCCAAGGACAAACACCCTATGGGCTCAGCTATGGGCTAGACTAGGCCAAGCTGCAAAATGCTTTGGCAGGATTTTGAGAGGAAATTGGCAGCTACAGGAATCTGGCTTCTCTGACATGGGTCTTCACTTGTTCATTTATTTTACCAACATTGTTGGACTCATGGCTGGGCCTTGTACAAGACGAGGTAGGGATATTTAAAAAAAAAAAAAAAGGAGTAATACCTGGTGTGCCATACAAAAAGCTGCGAATGTAGTGCCAGGGTCAGGCAGGTAGATACTACAACCAGACACAGTGTATGTTAGTGTTCTGGGACTAGAGAGGAAGAAACGGGGGCAGGGTTGGGAACTAGAAGTTTATAAACAGAACTGTATGTGCAATGTGTAAATGAAGTTAAGTGTACAGCACATGGGGATCTCTTAAGAGTTTGGTGTAAGTGGAATGTGTGGGAAAATTTAGGGGCAGAAGATGAGATAAAAAGAAGCAGGCAGGGATCAGGACACGAGAGAACCACATTGAGTAGTTTGGACTATGTATTCTGTAGATCGTTGAAGTATTTTAAGAGGGAAAGCAGGAAGACAATATGACGAGAGTGCACTCGCTGTGGTGTGCAGCAGGAGTTTGAGAGGGAAGAATTGGCAACTAAGGCCAGCAGGGAGACCATTTGTGTTTGGCTAGAAGATGAGAACACGGATGGAAACAATGGGAGTGGATTTCTGAGCGATTTCTGAGGTAAAGTCCATAGAATTTTGTCCCTGGAACTTGGGGTGACCCAGCATCGTGCCTCAGGTAAGATTATTATTTCACAGAGAATTCAAATGGACCTAACCTACCACTGGGCAATTTGAGACAAGGTACCAGGGCTGTGCTTCAAAACAAAAGACGTCAAAAGACGTTTAGATTGCAACTGTTTCCTTCTTTAGGAGTACCACAACTTCTTTTCCAAGACTCTTCAGAATTACATTCCCCCTTCTCTCTGCAAGCGTGAATAAATCTAGTACTTCCGCCACGCTTAAGATGGCTGCATCTGAATTAGACTTTTCAATGCTTGTACCAGAGGGTCCCGCCCCCGGATCGGAGCTACTTCCGCCACTCTCTGTGGTGTGGGACGCATTTACACCACCTTGCAGCACTCAAGATGGCCCGGCTTCCTCCTACTTTTCATTGGCTGGATCTCTCTGGTCTTCCGTCTCCATTGGGGGTTGAAGGGGCGGAACTTCTACTTGATCGACAGCTATTTTGGTCAATGGACGAAGGGCAATGGTCCGTGAACCGCTGGAACTGGAGAGCCTGCCCAGTGTGTGGGAGGGTGTTTGGGCTGGGGCGGGGTGGAGCAGAGCCGGAAGCGGGAGGGGAGAGTGAAACAGGAAAAGAAGGGAAGAAGGAAGAAGAGGGAAGAGGAGGAGAGGGAGGAGGAGGAGGAGGGAGGTGGCGGCGCCGTGGCGGAGGAGCAGGAGCAGGAGGGGGATGGAGAGGAGAAGGCTCCTGGGTGGCATGGCGCTCCTGCTCCTCCAGGCGCTGCCCAGCCCCCTGTCAGCCAGGGCTGAACCCCCGCAGGTAAGGGGGAGGGGGCGTCCGGGCCAGCCTGGGGGCCTGGGGGTCGTCGAGGCCTGGCTGGAGGGGGCTGAAGACGGCGTCGCTGCCTGGCTGGAGGGGGCTGAAAGAGTGTGGTCGCCAAGAGTTGAGGGGTCCCGAGAGTGGCTCCCATGCCTGGAGTGGACAGGGTCTAAGGGGGCGTCGGTGTTTAGCTGAGGGACACCTGTTTTGGTGTCAGGCAGGTGGCACAGGCATGGTGCCCAGTGAATGAGGGACCTTTGCGAGAGCTGTTAGGTCAGATAGGCTGGAATGACCGTGACTGGATAGTGGTGCCAAGCTGAGGCGTGGGGGGCGCATTCGTGCCCCCGTGTGGAGCCGGTCTTCAGGGCAGTAACGCAGTGTGTACGTGTGTGCGGGTAGGGTTAAGTGGGTTATTGAGCTAGCTTATGAAAGAGGAGGGGCTGAGAGGATATTTATTTCCTACTGGACAGGGAAAAGTTCTGAGCGTATCTTGGCTCCATTTTTAATGTGCTGGAGGCAAGGGGTTGGAGACCGGACTCTTGGAAGGCCTGTGGGATGAAGTAGATCAGGACCCTTCAGGAGGAGGGCACACTTGAGCTGCAACAAGCTCTTGCTGTTAGGCTGGCCGGCCTGGGAGAGCCAGCCACTGATGCTGAACTAGGCCAGTGCAGGGCGTTTGAGCTAAGGGTGGTGCTGATGCCAATATGGGCAGCAAATGGAGCACCCCAGCTTTTCTTGCTGGGTGGCTTGCTTTTTATCCAGGCAGGGAAGCTTGCTTGTGCCGATTCCAGCTCCGGCTGGCATTTCGAAACCCTAATGGGAGTGTTACTCCTGGTGCCAAGTTGGGTGGGGTGCAATAGGGGGAATCACCCCTCCTTCCTTTGCATTTGGCAAGGCTTTACCATTCTATTTTCTTCACTTTCTGTTCTCTTCTGTGTCTTTTCAGAAGGGAATAGACACACACTCAGTTTCACACATGGCATGATGGCAGAGTCTATACAGCTTAGCACTTGAACTTTGCATTGTGATTGAGAGTAGAAGCCGAGTGCCAGCAAAAATACTATCTTTTCCCTAGGAGTTTATGGGCTTCCTTTTTTAAATATACATCTTGTTTTGCTCATGAGAATCCTTTATTTTACTTTTTATTAATATTTAAAGTTTGTTTATTTACTTTGAGAGAGCGAGCGAGTGAGCATGAGTGGGGTAGAGGCGGGGGGGGGGGGCGAGGATTCCAAGCACACAAGCGCAGAGCCCAACGTGGGGCTCAAACTCACAAGCCACGAGATCATGACCTGAGTAGAAATCAAGAGTCGGTTTTAACCGACTGAGCAACCCAGGTGCCCCAGTATCCTTTATTTAAAAAAATAATTAGTTTTTAAATGAGATAAAATTCGCCTAACATAAGCCATTTAAACCCATTTTACCATTTTAAAGTGAACAATCCAGTGGTGTGTCGCACATTCACAATGTTGTGCATCCACTACATCCAGTTCCAAAACATTTTCATCACTTGAAAAGAAAACCACCTACCCCATTAAGCGGTTCCTCCCTGATTTCCCTTTCCCCCAGCTCCTGGCAACCACCCGTGTTCTGTTTCTATGGATTTACCCATTCAGGATATTGCATATAAATCCTACAATTTGTGATATTTTGTGTCTGTTTTCTTTCCTTTAACATAATGTTTTAGAGGTTCATCATGTTACATGATTACGCATTACGCATTGTAACATGTACCAGTACTTCAGTGCTTTTTGTGGCTGACTGATATTTTGTTGTATGGCTATACCACAGTTTGTTACTCAGTTGCCTGTTGCAGTGTCCTCTGTCCTCCCCCTCCCCCCCGAATCTATTCAAGTATATTTGAAATAACATGTGAAAGGAATAGAGCTCTTTTTCTGACCCAGTATATTCCCTTCTCTTGTGCTGGGACCCTTCCATTTTAGGGTTTGTTGGGGGTTCTTCTTTGTCCTAGTTAAAATCATAAACTGGCAGGAGAGATATTTTCTTTGTTTATTGGAAACGTTTAGAACACTTAGGACTGGTAAAATTAAGAAGTATGGAAGTTGACAAAACAAAATATACCACAAACTGTTGCTTTGCCTTTGCATCTATTTCTGTAAGTAAAGAAAGGTCATTCTTTGGGGCGCCTGGGTGGCTCAGTCAGTTAAGTGTCTGGCTTCGGCTTAGGTCATGATCTCGCGGTTTGTGGGTTTGAGCCCCACGTCGGGCTCTGTGCTGACAGCTAGCTCAGAGCCTGGAGCCTGTCTTCAGATTCTGTCTCCCTTTTTCTCTGACTCTCCCCTGCTCGCTCGCTCACTCGCGCTCTTTCTGTCTCTCAAAAATAAATAAAACATTTAAAAAAAAAAGGTCATTCTTCAATCTCCAGTAAATAACATTGCCAGAAGGTTGATTTAAGAACATTAGGGGTGCCCGGGTGTCTCAGTCGGTTAAATGTCCGACTTCAGCTCAGGTCATGATCTCATAGTTGGTGGGTTCGAGCCTGGTGTCGGGCTCTGTGCTGACAACTAGCTCAGAGCCTGGAGCCTGTCTTCAGATTCTGTATCTCCCTCTCTCTCTGACCTACCCCTGCTCCCACTGTCTCTCTCTGTCCCTCAAAAATAAATAAAAAAACATTAAAAAAAAAAGTAAAAGAACATTGGAGCCTTAGTAGGTGGCTGCCCTAGGCCTGTGGATGCCTCACCTGGATGGAAGAGCGGTGGGGGGTCTCTGAGTGGAGGTAAGAACCAGATCCACTTCTTGGCAGAGGATGGAAAGTAGAGGTTCCCACCAGGTCATGGAAGGCTAGAGTTGGGGAGCAGATAGGGGATCTCATGCCCTAATTGCAGTTTATCGATCACAGGACGTTTTCTTATCATTTCTCTGCCACTTCCAATACTTATTTTGGGGACAGGGTGGCTTTTGTACTTTGTTCCATTTGGGTGGATCTAGCGCTGACCAGCAGCTATTATGTGGTTACGGTTCCTGCAGAGAAGAGAGTGTTTTTTGCCATGAGCAGCCTTTCTCTTCCTGACCTTCCCCCCACCCACTACTCCCATGCCCACCTCATACCCTTGTCCCTGTCCATGAGTTCTAGATATCTATAGTGAGATTTGTGTTTTGAATTTTAACCTTTGGAATGGACGTTACTATATAATTATTAACTCTGAATCCAGCACTGTTTAGTCAATTTGGTTTTTGTTTTGAGGTTTTTGGCTTGTAGAAATCAGTAAAAAAAAAAAAATTCAGAGACCATTCTGGCATAGGGCATACAGGTACTCACTGTCCTTATCTCAACAAGTGGCTTCCAGCTAACTCCGAATCAAGGAGGACTCGCTGTACTCATTTCATATTGAACATGGTGTGGGTATCTTATTGCATTATTTTTCCCTTGAAATGCCACTATCAAATACAATCTTTTTTTTTTTTTTAATGTGTGTATCCAATATCAGAAATCTATGACATTAAGGCAGCTTACTTTCCCTGGTACCAGCTCTCCACTGAAATTGTCATTTCTTTCCATCCTGGCCCAGGAAAACTAACAGCCTAGCTCACTTCTGAGATTAGGAACTTGGACTTAACTTTCCTATAGGTTACTGTGATTCAGATGTCATTCCTTAAACCCATAAAGAGTAAAAAAGCAGTGGAGTAATCAATCAGGCCTTGGCATTTGTCTCTTCTAGTTAAATAATGATGGAGATACATAGACTTCCTTTCTTTCTATTGTTGATCAGATTGAACTAGAACAATCTGTTACTTAAAGTTTTAGGGGCGCGTGAGTGGCTCAGTCGGTTAAGCCTTCGACTTAGGCTCAGGTCATGATCTCACAGTTTGTGAGTTCGAGACCTGCGTCAGGTTCTGTGCTGACAGCTTGGAAGCCTGAAGCCTGCTTTGGATTCTCTGTCTCCCTCTCTATCTGCCCGTTCCCCACTCATGCTCTGTCTCTCTCTCTCTCAAAAATAAACATTAAAGATTTTTTTAAATAAAGTTTTAGTAGAAATGTCTTCTTCCATAAAGCCACCCAGCTAGTAGTCTGGGCACAAATCTCTCAAGACACAATCCTTACCTTTCATCTGCCATGTTCAAAATTTTGAGTTGAATGAGGGTCCTAATTCCTGATTTTTTTTCCTTAACCTCACCTCTCCATAGTATACCCTGTGCCCTTTCCCCTTACTCACCAACTTGGCCCCAGTTTTCAGTTCAGAAGGCTTAGTTCACTTTCTTTCTTAAAAACAGCATTTCAGTGTGATCATTGTAATTTCTTGGAGAATAGTAGAATATGGAACATCCAGACCCTAATTCTCTTTCCCTCATTTTCTTGGTCTGTTTTATATACCAAAGTGAGCATTTGTCTCAGATCAACACCTTGAGTTTCTGTAAGTCCTTTCAGTAGAATTCCGCAAACATTTATTGAAATTCTGCTCTGGAGCAGGCTGTTGGGCAAGTAGGTCCTGGTAGGCTTCCGATGAGCAAATGAATACCAGTCCTCAGGGAGCTGGTAATCTTTTGGGAAAGACAGATAACACACTCAGTGATTTGTAACCCGGAGGCATCAGTGCCCTAAAGGATGTGCAAACAGAGGACAATGGGAGCAGTTGGTTTTGCTCCTGACAGGGGAAGGTGGGATTGAGGCAAACCTTCACAGGAGAGGCATTTGGACCAGGCCATAAAGGTTGATAAAGATAAGTGGAATCTGCATGGACCAGGAAGGGGAAAAAGTCTATTCCAGCATGGAAAAGTGAAAATGGAGAGTGTGTTTGGAGGTGGCACATTGTCTGTGGTGGAAGCTTCCTATGTGGGTGTGTAGAGGAGGGTGACACCTGAAATGTGGACTGTGGCTGTGTGCTAAGGAGGCCTTTTATCCATTCATCCAAGCGGTGCATGCAGTCCAGTAGAACTCTCTGTGATGGTAGAAGTGATCTATATCTGCACTCCATTTTGGTAGCCACTTAGCCACTTGTGACTTTTGAGCACTCAGAATGTGGCTAGGATAATGAACAACTGAATTTTTAATGACGTTTAGTTTTTTTTTATAACAACTGTATTGAGACATAATTAGCATGCTACTAGATTTGCCCTTTTAAAGGCTTCTTAGTAAGTCACAGAATTGTGTGACCACATACTGTCTAATTTTAGAACATTTTCATTACCCCAGAAAGAAGCCCCATAAGCCATTAGCAGCCCCTCTCCATTCTGTCCCTACCTCCCACAGCCCTGGCAACCACTAATCTATTTTCTGTCTCTATGAATTTGCCTTTTCTGGACATTCCTTTTAATTGGAATCACACGCTATGTGGTCCTTTGTGATTGGCTTCTTTCACTTAGCATCATGATTTCAAGATTCACCCATGTTGATATATCAGTATATCATTGCATGGATCAGTATTACATTCCTTTTTATAGCCAGTTAATATTCAGCTTTACGAATGCGCCACATTTAATTTATCCATTTGTCAACTGAGACGTTTGGGCTGTTTCCACTTGTGGGCTACTTTGAATAATGCTGCTTTGAATATGCATGTACAGGTTTGTGTGTGTGTGTGTGTGTGTGTGTGTGTGTGTGTGTGTGTAGACCTAAGTTTTCATTTCTCTTGGGTTTATACCTAACACTGAAATTGCTGGGTCATATAGTAACTATATGTGTAACCTTTTGAGGAGCTGCCAGATTGTTTTCCAAGTCTGGTATGATGTTTTTAAGTAATTTAAATTAAATAGCTATATGTGGTTCCTGACTGGTTAATAGTGTAGATCTAACGGCTTTCTGGTGTGGGAATAGTGAGGCACACAGTCTAACACAGTGGTGAGGTCATAGGCTCTGGGGGCAGAGCATCTGAGATCCAAACCTGGCTTTTCCCCTTACTGTCTTTGAGCTAGTTCTTTAACTTCTCTGTGCCTCAGTGTCTTCACCTATAAAATGGGACCAGTAATAGTACATACCTTATAGATTTGCTGTGAGGTAGACATAATATATCAGTATCAATAATAATTATCACTACTATTATTTTTTTTAATTTTTAAATGATTTTTTTTTTTTAGTTTGTGGTTCAGTGAGCAAGTGAGCCTCCCTTATTCACCCAGTCTTAAACTTTCTCTCCTCTTGCTTTGGTTTACCCTTGTGGTTTCATTTTAAGAACATGTTTGTTTTCACCCCAGTGATAGCCTGATGGCCAGTTAGTTACTTTCTATTCTCAGTGTCTTCCACGGTTCTATAACCAATCTGAACGGAGTCATGTTCTTAGAACTTTTTCCTTTCCTCATTCCAAGTATTGGTTCTACTCTCATTTCCAGCCCCATGAACACTGGTTTGTTGTCATGTGACAGGTTTCTCAGCCTGTGGAAACCATTAGGGGTTCTCGGGGTCGCCACAGGCTGACTGTCCTAGACCTCAGGGTGACTGTGTGACTTCAGGAAAAGCCTTCTCTTTCAAGCCTCCAGGATGCAGCTTGTCTGTGGGTTTGGGGCACTAGTTGGCAATGCTTTATGCATACTGTGGGTATTTCAGATAGCTTTGGATGAACAATTCTGAATGCCTGGCCATCCATTCTGCCGAGAGCATCTCTTGCTTTCTGCCTTACGTTGTAGGGCTAACACTTGAAAGACCATCAAGATCCAGGTGATGCCATGTTGTGGGTCCATTCTTTGCCCTGTAACCCCAGTTGTGGGCACCAATCCCACTATAACCGGGCAGGCACTAAGAGCAGCCACTGAATGATAGGGAGCAGTGACCGTGGGTCTTTGTGACCTGTCTGCTTGGTGGCATACAACAGATAGGTTGAGGTCTGGCTTATGGGCACCTCCCATTTGGACCATCCTTTGTATTTCCACTAGGTGGAGCAAAGTCTGGCCAAAAAACTGCATGCAATGTGGAAACCACAGACAAAGAAATATCAATAAATCCAGAACATTGCAACCTGGGAGGTAAGGAAACGGGGAAGCAAATCACATCCTATTGAGCTCTGTGGCTTGCTGATACAATTCTGGACTTTCCCAGTGCGGGAGTTAAAGTAGGTCATGGTCTCAGACTTGCAGATCACCAGTCTTGCATGGACTGGGTTTTTGGGATACTCTCGCTTACTCAGCTACATTCCCATAGTTTGGGTTTATTTACTTTTGGTTTTCTTCTTTCCATACTTTTCTTCTGTGGGAAAATAAATGAGCTACGCACCGTCTGTTCCTGGTGCCATCATTGCCCTCAGAGTGCCTTGGTTAACTTTTGATTCATGATCTTAGGTGCCTTAAAGAATTTAATTTAAGTTTTGGAAGAGATAAAAGTCAGTGTAAGACCTTGCAAGGATATTTGTGTCTCGGAAGGGTGGATCCTAGAGTAAAGCTATAAAAACATGTCTGTTTTGATTTTTAAATATCGAGCAAGACAGATCTTATGTTGTAACACTGTGTTATTACACATTCTTGTAGATCAGAGGCATGTGTTCATGGAGAAAATATTCATGTTTCTCAAAATCGTACATGCTGCTTTTTTGTTTGCCATTTCCAAAATTATCTTCCTCATCTAAAATTCTACCTGGCAATTCACTCCAGTTATATTAAAATCTAACCAAACACAGAAACAACAGAAAAGCTACAGCTTAGTTTCTTGATCAGATCTAAATTATTTTTCCCTTTTTGTGGTTTATTTGGGAGAGAAGGTTAATATTTGGCTTTCTACACTGAGATAGTAGAGCATTGTAGCTCTCTGGGATTTGAATATAGAGTTGAATAGTGTGAGAAATTCATCCTGTGTACTTCTTTTTTACTTGGGTCCTTTTTCTTTAAATATGCAAATCTCCTTGCTGTGTTTGCAGGGATTTAGGGGAAAGCAGAAAACCTGTACCAGTCTGATTTGGCATGAGGTCCACTATGGCTTTCTATTTTCCTTCCTTAGACCCGATTGCTGCTTTTCTTTGAGCTTTAAGGTGCCTTTCAGTTTTTAATTACACAAAGATAACACATACTCGTAACAGTGGTATACATACAGACAAAAATGCTTAAAGTAAAAAGTGAAAGTTTATGGTTGGGTGTGTGTTTTGGTGGGTTTTCTGCTTATAGATATAGTAATAGTTCATATATATATAAGGAACTTCTATATACAAATATAAAATTGTTAATGGATAGAATTCTTTATTTCTCATCTTTTTATTTAATATATATTTTTTAATGTTTACTTTTGAGAGAGAGAGTAGGGGATGGGCAGAGAGAGAGGGGCACAGGGGATCCCAAGCTGGCTCAGCGCTGACAGCAAAGAACCCAGTGTGGGGCTCAAACCCAAGAACTCTGAGATCATGATCTGAGCCGAAGTCGGATGCTTAACCAGATGAGCCACTCAGGTGCTCCTTCATTTGTTTTTAAAACAAAAATGGAATAATTTATATGTGGTACTTTACAATATGCATGTTTTTCATCCTTCATGGACTTCTTTCAAAAAATACCTGTATGTTATTTCCTTAAACCATGATTTAGTTAACTATTCCTTCAGAGATGAATGTACAGGGGGTATAGCTCAGGGGTAGAGCATTTGACTGCATAGATGAACGTCCACTGTATCCAAGTTTTTAAGACTTCACACAGCGTTATAGTGAACATCATTATATACATTTCTTTTTGCAGTTGTGCTAGATTCCTAGCAGTGGAATTGGGGAATGTGGGGTTGTAGATTATGTTTGAAATTTGGGGTAGATACTGCCACATTGCTCTCCAGGGTGGTGGTATCAGTTTACATCCCAATCAGTAGGGTATTCAAGGGCTTATTTTCCCACACACGTGTAAGCAGCATTTCTTCATCTGTGCCCTCTGCGTATCCTAGAAGATGTGCCTTCTGACTCAACACAGTCACGTGGGGAACATTTCAGTTTTCTTTCTCAAAAGCCTTATATAGGTCTCTGATTTGCTTAGCTTTCAGTCTCCTCCCTTTGTGCTGTGGAAAAGGATTCACTGAGCAGTGTACCTGGGGCTGGAGAAGCATAGCTGTGCCGGGTCAGGTGCGGAAGGAAATGGTTTATGGTCCCCTAGAAGATGTCAGGCAGGCCTGGAGCCATTGGCCAGTTGCTGTGGGCACAGAAGTCTTACCAACCACCCTTTTGTGGTGGTTATCCCAGGAGAAGGGACCCTTGGAAGTATCTATGAGAGTGCAGACTCTGGAGCAACATGGCCTCCCTATAATGTTAGGCTAGGTAATTGACTCAGTTTCCTCCTCTGTAAAATGGGATAATAGCACCTAGCTTACAAGGTTATCGTGCAGGTTAATTGAGTTATTGTACTTATAAATTGAGTTAGTACTTATAAAGCACTTAGAACAATGCCCGCTACATAGTAATTACTTGGTAAATATTAGATACGTAATTATCTTTCTTTTTCTTTGAAGCTTTGGGGAAGCCTTAAGGCTTCTTAGCCCCTGACTAACCCAAGATCTGTTTCCAGTGGAGGAATTTAAGAGTATATTTTAGTGAGTCCCTAGTCCAAAAGGCATGTGACTTCCACGTCACCAGCCTTGGCAATCTGATGAGAGGTGTTTTTCCACCAATTGTTCTTTAATAATAAAGCATGAAGTTGTTTATTCTTAGAGCAGGTAAGTTGGGAGTATTCACTGTTATCTTGATTTGTACATCACTGTGCCTTCCCGAATGAGGAAGCATGGGGTCACCACCAGCAGAGAAGTGTGCCTTGTCTTGGGTGTGGGACTTGCAGTCGGACACCCGCTCTGACCACAGTGCTAGACCCACGCAGGGCTGGACGGTCTCTGCACACGGCGTCCTGTGCAGAGGTGTACCGTACTTCCTGTTCTGAGGTGAGGATGGTTTCCGAGGCTTTGTGGAAAAAATAGTAACAGCTTTATTGAGATACAATTCACATACTGTAAATTTCATCCTCTTAGAGTGTCTAAGTCAGTGGCTTTTAGCATGTTCACAAGATCGGGTTGCCATCACCACTATCTATTTCAGAACATTTTCTGGGTGGCTCAGTCCATTGAGTGTCAGACTCTTGTATTTGGCTCAGGCTATGATCCTAGAGTCAAGGAACTGAGTCCTGTATCAGTCTCTGTGCTGAGACTGGAGCCTGCTTAGGAATCTTTCTCGCTCCTTCTGCCCCTTCTCTGCTCGTGTGTGTGTGTGTACTCTCCCTCTTTTTCAAAAAAACAAAACAAACAAAAAACCCACAGAACATTTTTATCATCCCAGAAAGAAACCCTATATCAGTTAGTAGTCATTCCCTTCCTGACCCCCCCCTCCCCCGAACCCTAGTCTACTACCCACTAATCTACTTTCTGCCCCTGTGGATTTTCCCATTTTGGACATTCCTTGCAAACGTCAGGTAGTGCTTTGTGAATCTTAACGTCGGGTAGTGTTTCGTGAACGGTTTCTTTCACTTAGCATAATGTTTTCAGGGTTCATCTATGTTGTAGCATGGGTCAGTACTTTCTTCCTTTCCATTAATATTCTATTGTATGGGTGCAACACATTTTATTCATCCATTGGTCAACTCATAGACATTTGGGCTTTTTCCACTTTTGGGATTTTATGAATAATGCTATGAACATTGGTATACAAGTTTTTGTGTGGACATATGTTTTCATTTTTCTTAGGCTATCCCTAGGAGTGGAATTGCTGGTCATGTGAGAACTCCATGTCAGATTTTTTCAGGAACTGCCCGACTGTTTCCCAAAGTGGCTGTACCGTGTTACACTCCCCACTAGCAGTTATGAGGGTTCTGATGTTTCTACATTGTCTCCAACATTTGTTATTGTCTGCCTTTTTTGAAAAATCATAACCATCGTAATGGGTGTGAAGTAATATCTCATTTTGGCTTTGATTTAATTTCCCTAATGACTAGTGATGTTGAACATCTTTTCATGTTCTCATTGGGCCATTTGTGCATTTTCTTTGGAGAAATGTCTCTGCCCATTTTAGAGCCCCTCTTCAGACAAAAGGGAAACAAGTCTCCTCATGGAATCCCAGGGAGTGACTGTTGAGGGGATTTTTCCTTTAAGCTAGACTCTGTTGAGGCTCTGGTATTCTACCATGCTGTCACCTATTCTCATGACCCTGGACCAGTTGCTTAACTTCTGTGAGTTGGCTGCTCACTCCTATCAGCATTGCCCAGAGACAGCATTGAGGCCGCCATTTGTGTGATAAGGGGCCCATGTGGCCAAAGAGGTCCGTCTTCTCTCATGGAGATTTACAGTACCTGTGCTTTAACAGTTAAGCCTTTGAGGAGTCTCACAGTTAAGAATCTATATGAGTCCCTTATCAGATAAATGATTAGCAAATATTTTTCCCATTTAGTTGGTTTTGTTTTTCATTTTCTTGATGGTGCCCTTTGAAGCACAATCGTTTTTCATTTGGGGGAAGTCTGGTTTCTTTTTTTCTTCTTTCATCACTTAAGCTTTTGGTGTTCCTTAGTTCTTTCAAGGGTTCTGTAAAGCCTAATATTACTTTGGGTCAAGAGCAGACACTATTTAGAATCAAATCCTGTAGGTATCTTTATTATGGAAAGTTTTAAACATGTACAAAAATACAGAGAATGGTGTAATGAACCCCCATGTTCCCATCACCCAACTTCAGCTGTTTCTTGTTATTGTCTTGTCTTGTTTTGTCTATATCTACTTTCACTTCCATTCATGCTCAGTGAAGTTATTTTGAAGAAGACTGCAGACTTCATATCATTTCAGCCATGAAGCATTCGGTTTGATTCTCTAAAAGATAAAAGGATTTTGTTGCTTAGCATAACCACCATACCATTTTACACCCTAAGAAGTTGACAATAATTGCTTAGTGTTATAGGATAGGCTCTTGCATGTGAGAATTTAAATTAGATCCAGAGGTAAAAATGCCATTAGAAAATTCAGCTAACATACAACAGTTCTTCAGTTTTCATAAGTAACCAATCCTCACAAAGTGTTCTACTACTTTATTATTTTTTTTTAATAAATTTTTTTTAACGTTTATTTGTTGTGGAGAGAGAGCGAGAGACACAGAGTATGAGCGGGAGAGGGTCAGAGAGAGAGGGAGACACAATCAGAAGCAAGCTCCAGGCTCTGAGCTGTCAGCACAGAGCCCGACTTAGGGCTAGAACCTACAAACCACGAGATCACAACCTGAGCTGAAGTTAGCCGCTTAACTGAGTAAGCCACTCAGGTACCCCAGTATTCCACTACTTAAAAAAAAAAAGTTGCTCCAGGGTGCCTGGGTGGCTTAGTTGGTTAAGTGTCTGACTTCAGCCCAGTTCATGATCTCACAGTTTGTAGGTTTGAGCCCTGCGTCAGGCTCTGTGCTGACAGCTCAGAGCCTGGAGCCTGCCTCAGATTCTGTGGCTCCCTCTCTCTCTGCCCCTCCCCAGCTCATGCTTGCTTGCTCTCTCTCTCTCCCTCTCTCTCTATCTCTATCAAAAATAAATATAAACTTTAAAAATAAATAAAAATTTAAAAAATTTTAAAAAGTTGCTCCCCGAGACCACCCTTCAGACCTGGGAGTGTCAGAGGTGTTCTTCCAGTTGGAGCTTTCTCTTTTTTCACTTGACCAGGTCTTGTGGTGGAGTTTTTGGTCACACCAAACCCTTATCCCCCCTTCAAAACTTTCTTTGTCATCTTGTCACAGTGGATATCCATTTCCAACCTCTCCCCAGTGTGTAAAGTGAAAGATTAACTTGGGACTTTTGCCCTCAAATTTCTAGTGTAGGGAGAATTGGGGGGGAAATCCTACTCTTATCTGAGATTGCACAAATGTTCAGAGAAACTTGGGAAAATGAGGAGACCTGTCAGTGCATTTTCTCCCCTTTCACCTCTCCAGGGGCGTAAGTCGCATGTCCCCATCCTGTGCCTGGCTGACGACGCCTGCCCTGAAGGTACAGCACTGGGGGGTTCACAGCAGATGAGCAGAGCTGCCGAGCGGGGAATGGAACAAAGGATTTGGAGGCTGACAGATACCGCAGAGATCATGATGCATGAACAGATGTTCAGTAAGAAAGACAGACTGTGCTGTTTGAAATGTAGGAGATTTCAGGTTGAACAGTCTTAACTGTGAGACTCCTCGGAGGCTTAACTGTGAAGCCCACGCATCGTGAATCTCCGAGAGAGGGGGCAGACTTCTTTGATCACAATGGCCTCTTATCCCAGAAATGGCTGCCTTGGAACTGTCTCTGGATGATGCTGATCGAAGTAAGCAGCCACCTCAGAGAAGTTAAACAATTGGTCCAGAGTCAGGAGAGTAGGTGGTAGCACAGGAGAATGACAGAGACCCAACAAAGTCTAGTTTAAAGGGAAATCTCCCCCTGGGTAGTGTCACTCATTGAGATTCCATGGGAAGACCATTGTCCCTTCAATCAGAAACCCTAAGTCTGGGGGCACCTGGGTGGCTCAGTCAGTTAAGTGTCTGCCTCCATCTCAGCTCAGGTCATGACCTCAGGGTTGTGACTTCAACCCCCCATATTTAAAAAAAAAAAAAAAAGAGGGGCACCTGGTGGCTCAGTCAGTTAAGTGTCTGACTTCAGCTTAGGTCACGATCTCATAGTTCGTGGGTTTGAGCCCCACATTAGGCTCTGTGCTGACAGCTCAGAACTTGGAGCCTGCTTTGTATTCTGTGCCTCTCTCTCTCTCTCTCTCTCTCCCCCTCTCCCCCTCCCTTCTCTGATCGTAGTCGCTCTCTCAAAAATAAGTAAACGTTAAGGAAAAAAAAATCCAAAGTCTGGTCCTAGGTCAGTGCACATTTTCAGACATTCCCTACATTGTCTGGCAAGCAGGGATAGTAAAAACCATCTACCCCTATTAACAACTGATGTAAGGAGAGACCAAAATGGATGTGTAGTTTATAAACCTTGAGTTCTGCAAGGATGATGATTTCTTGTGTCTCTCGGTGCTTAGTGCCACCTTTCCCACAGTATTGAGAACACCTTCCCCAGAATGTGTCTCTTGAGTAAAGCAAAAGACTTTGGAATAATGGATATAAGTACAAAGATACGGGTGCCTGCTGACTTTTTTTAGGACGGGCTTGTGGTGGGCACTGACTTTCCTTCTTGCCTGATGGGGATGCTTTCTCACAGGCACTTCTAGCTTTTCTCTTCATAAGCTTTAGGCCTGTGTCCTAGCATCTCTCTGCCTGCTTCTTCTGCTTTGCTCCAGTGCTTCCTGGTTTGGACCCTTGGGTTATACTGGTTTTGAAGTCAGGTTACTGAGGGGTGCCTGGGTGGCTCAGTTGGTTAAGTGTTCGACTTCGGCTCAGGTCATGATCTCACGGATTGTGGGTTTGAGCTCCGCATTGGGCTCTGTGCCAACAGCTTGGAGACTGGAGGCTGCTTCAAATTCTGTGTCTCCCTCTCTCATTCTGCCCTGCCCCCTTCATGCTCTGTTTCTGTCTCTCAAAAATAAACAAACATTAAGAAAAATTTATGAAGTAGGGTTATTTACTGCTGTCACCCATGTTGCCTTACTCTCTGTGGCCTGAGAGTACTGGGTTCAGGTGTGGCCTGCGGTCGGGCATTGTATGACAAAAGGGCCAGAGGATTTATCTGCTGTGATACCCTCTCCAGTTTCACCACCCTTAGTCATCATTTTACTTGGGGTGTGGATATGTGTGTTCTAGAAGCTTTTCCACCCCCTGCAACTTATGGGAGGGATAAATTGTCTCCATGTTTTCTTCTGGTGCTTTTGAGCATGAACTCTTAGACCTGGAGTAGATTAGTTATCGAATAGCCTAAGGAGAAAGGAGGTGATATGTAATTTACGTAAGATCCAGGAAATGAAGGAAGACATGGTGCCAGGAGCTGTGTTTCCAGCTAGATCTTATTAAGTTTCACAATTCTTTATGCGGAAAAAAAAGGACATTTTTTAGGGGTTACTTAATGAAGTTATCCAGTGAAGCAGGGACAGAACCAGGAGCCGCTCCAGCCCAGTCCCCCTAATCAAAAAACTAATGGGGTTAGATCACGTCCCAGTTCTATCTCGAGTAAGGGAATTTTGCTTTTGAGATGGCCTAAATGCTTTGAATTCCTCGGCAGAGAAATTATAGATGTACAGATAATGAGACAAAGGGTTTCCCAATCCCTGTGTCGAACCTCATGACTTCGCAGTCACATCCACGTGCTATCCCCATCTCTTAGCTGTGTATCGGGATTCCGTGACCGGAAAAATGTCACTCGCACTACTGTCTGGGGATTCAGCTCTATTAGCTTCATTTTTACAGTCTCCCTTTTAGTCTTATGTCTCGTTATCCGTGTACCAGTCTTTTTTAAGGGCCTATGTGGTGCTAGGCACTGCTTGGTATTTTGAGGGACAGAGAAGTGCAAGTTAGACCTCTTGCCTTTAAGTTGCTTCTACTTAGAAGAAGAGTTAGGCCTGAGAATAAATCATTTTGCTGAGCTTATGAGCACATAAAAGAGTGGGTGGATTTTCCACAACCAAGATGGTCTCTCTGTGGACAGGGCGAACAATCGCTCTTACAACCTTGCACCCAGAGGGCCCGGAGCTGTTTCCAGGGACTCCGAGTTGAGGTGCCTTTAATAAAAGGACTTTGCTGTTAGCCTTTTCTGTGGACCTGCCACCATTGCAGCCATGTTCCCACCTGACGTGGATCGTATCTCTCTTTGTCTTGCTCAAAGCTGAAATAAAAGGGAAAGATGAAATCAGATTTAGTGGAGACCTTGAAGACTAATTTTCCTAATGGAGTTACATTGGAGCGTGTATCAGGTACTGGATGTGACCCATGTCCCTCATTTTGTTCTCACTCCAATCTTCAGTTTAGAGAACAGTTTGGGAAGAGACGTGAAACCTGTTGGGAGGGGGGCGGGGCAGGGAGACAGCAGCGAGCTGGAGCGTGCTGATTTTCATGTAGTTCTTGGCTCCTTGCTGGTTCAGTAGGGGCTGAACTGTTTTCAGGGCAGGAAAAACGATTCTGGCGATTCAATACAAAAACAAACAAGGCTGCTGCTGTACTTGATAAAGCTGGAGTTGCAGATCCAGTGGCAGCCCAGTAACTCAGCGACAGCAGTGACTTTCAGAAACCCCTGCACTCTCTAGAGAAGGCAGTAAATGTCCATCTAGAAAGGCAATAAATATTTGTGGAGTGATTGATTGTCAGTACAGTAGGATTTTCTTGTTGGGGGCAGGAAAGCCAGAAACCTTAGGACACTGTTGTTAAGCTGGCTTCTGCTTCTGCTGCTTTTTTTTCTTTTCTTTTTTTTCTCAGACAAGGTAGTTGGGGCAGAACTTAACTACCTAGAATTTTCTCGAGATTCCATCATCCCCTTTTGCTTCTTTTATTTCTCTCTATTTAATAGACCTTTGAAATAGGTCTTCCTCCCACCTCCCCCGGCCCCCAGAGGGAACAAGAGCAACTCCAAGATGTAAACAAGCAAAAAGAGAGCCTAAGATACTACATAAACGAGAAATTCCTGTTCTTGCTATTCATGGTAATACTGCAGTCATCAGAAAGACCAAATGTGCTGGTCAGAGGTACTCCTAGAAGACACAGCGTGTGTGGGGCCTCTGACTCCTCCCTCCAGCTGCCCTCTGCCCCATCTTGAGCCTTTCTCAGTGCCCCGTGTGTCCTTGCTTCCATCCGTTGGGTTACACTTGGCTCTGCCTCCATGTTCCTCTTCCTTCCCCTACCATACATGTTATTTTAGTACCTGATTCTCTCTCTTTTTTTTAATGTTTATTTTTGAGATAAAAAGAGCATGAGCTGGGAAGGGGCAGAGGATCTGAAGCAGGCTTTGTGCTAATAGCAGTGAGTCCGAGGTGGGGCTCGAACTCACAAACCGTGAGATCATGCAATCATAACCTGAGCCAAAGTAGGAAGAATGTTCAACCAACTGCGCCACCCAGGTGCCCCAGTACCCGACTCTTGATGCAGCTTTCCTTGGCCATTCTATCCCTGGCCAGCCTCCCTTCTTCGAGCTCTTCGTGCACTTACTATTTCTACTCCTGCCCCCACATTTATTATAGAGTGCCTATGTTGGTTTCGGTATCTGGTGTCTTTTCTCCCTAACTGGGCAGTTAAATAAATAAATCCTCCAGGGCCAGACTAGTTCAGCCAAGAGTGCATCCTCCTCATCCCCATGCTACATCCAGGGTGGCTGGATGCGACTCTGTCTTTCTGGGTCACAAATGAGGTGCGAGTGACGGTTACAATATCCAAATATTGTCACCATGCAAGTTCAAGCCATCTTAGAGTAACACAGGCCTGGTTGAAGTGCTGGCCTCACTGCCTACTAGCTGTGTGTCCTTGAATGAGTTATGTAACTTCACTGCAGCTCCCGATTTTCACCTGTAAGGAACGAGATAGCAACATATATTAGAGCACTCCCTCTATGAATATATCATGTGATGTTTAGCAAGTGATTACATACTACAGTGAAGAGCTGTTTGCCCAGCCATCTTCCTTGTAAGACTCAGTAGCAAAGCAGCCATAGGTTTGGTTTTGTTTTGTTTTTAATTTTTTAAAAAATAATCTCTATGCCCAGTGTGGGGCTCGACTTCAAGACCCCAAGGTCAAGAGTCGCAGGGTTTCCTGACTGAACCAGCCAGCCACCCCTACAGCCATAGACACCCTACAGGGCACCCCTGCAAGCCCTGTGACTTGTAGAACTCTGTGTCCTAGTCAGAAACCAGGAAAGGTGTGTTTTCTTGTCTCAGCAGGCTTGCTACATGTCTGCCTTTGTGCAGCCCTGGGACACAAGATAAGCTAACGTTCTTGGTGTCTGGCAGCTAAGTAGTCGTTAGCATTTCTGCTTGGCACAGTTCTGCAAATCTTTGTTTTGGGTTTGGAATGCTTCCCATGGCATTCCCCAAAATGATTACTTCAGGATCCTTTTATTGATGGCCAGCCTCACATCCCTGATATGCCTCAGTTGGACTTTTCTTGTGGCTCTCAGATTGGTTTGGGCTTGGAGTTTGTATGTGCTTCTGGAGGTTTTGTTGTTTTTGTGCTTCGTTTTGTTTTTTTTTTGTTGGTTTTGTTGTTGTGGTCATTGTTTTTGAGTCCAAAATGGAAGACATTTAAACGTGCCTGTGCCCAACCTGAGAAAGATAAAAATGATCTCTCATCTTCGATGTTCTGTGTCTGCCTAGCAGCCTCTGCTCCAAAGCTCCTGGAAGTAAAGATGGCCTTAGGTCTGGAGATTATCTCCTATCCTAGAAACCTGGCAGTTGCTGTCCTGTTCTAACAAAACTCTTTCTTCACATTCCTTGATTGTGAAATTAGAAACCCTGCGCTCTCAGCCCTAGTCTCCTTCAGCCTCATCTGGCCATGACGTGGTGTGGAACAGCTCCCCAGGTTACCTGAGATCCACGGCATGGAAGACCTTCTGTTCCAGCTTGCTCCTTGCATGGGGCACAGTTGTTTGCTGGGAATGGATGAGAACTTTAGGGCCTTCTAAGTCATTTCCCTCCTAGAACTCTGGCTCCAAAGTTGGCCAGAACAGGTGTCCTGGGGCCTATGGGCCCATTGTCCGTGCTCCAGAATACCACTGCCCAAGCTGATGTGTCAGTGTCCTAAAACAAGGTTCTGTGGGGGGTGCTTGGGTGGCTCGACTTTGGCATCTGACTTTGGCTCAGGCTGTGATCTCACGGTTTGTGAGTTGGAGCCCCATGTCAGGCTCTGTGCTGACAGCTCAGAGCCTGGAGCCTGCTTCAGATTCTGTGACTCCCTCTCTCTATGCCCCTCCGCCGCTCATGCTCACTCGCTTTCTCTCTTTCACTCTTTTTCTGTCTCTCAAAAAACAAATGAACATTAAAAAAATTAAAATAAGATAAGATTCTGGGGCACTGACCAGGGATGTGCATGTCTGCCCAATGTTCAGCTGACCCTCAGCGCTGGTGTTTGCCCCATTGGTAACTTTTGGTCTAATATCATGACTCCTTTATTACTGTCAAGGAAAGAGCCTTTGGAGCCAGAGACTTAATTCAAATCCTTGCTCCCCCATGGCCAGCTGTGTGACCTGGAGCAGGGTGTCCGTATGCCTCGGCTTCTGCAACTAAACAGGGGTAATACCTATATCATGAGTTTGTTGTGATTGTTAAGTGAGATGTGGGCTAAATGGAGTTCTTAGCACAGAGTCTGGCTCATTGTCAGTACTGAAAAAATAACTCTCCCCACCTCCATCCCAGAATTTAAAGATTATAAATATATATGCTGCCTAGAAAAACATTGCCAAAAGATTGCTAAATCCACTGCAGTGGAAGGATGAATTCCATTAGCCATGAATAGATCCACTGTTGTAGTATGTCTTCTTAAATAATAAATTAATCAGAATCCAACAGGTTTCAGCATTCCTATCTTTGGGGGTTTTCTGAATTGAGGAGGAGAATGTTGGTCAGTGGAAGGATGGCAGGTGGCTCAGACATTGCTTGGAACCATAAACACTTGTTAAACTGCAACATTTTGATAACATAATCCTGCTTAATTCTGGTTAGTGTGACTTCCTTTTTTTTTTTTTTTTTTTTTTTAAGTTGGTGAATTCAGCATTGAATTAGATTCTACGTTGTTAGGCAGACGACTAAAACCGTAGAAGGATTTGGCTTACCTTTAGTCTATAATGTATGAGCCTGGGTCACTTACAAAAAAGAACCCTTCTCTTTCCAGACTAGTAGAAACTGATGGTGGTCATCTGGCCTCTGAAATCCCAAAGCTGACTGCTTTGTCACTGAGTTGTGGTAACTTGGCAAGTCATGAACTTGCCTTCCTGGGGAGGCCACGTTGGCCAGTTCAGTCTCTTTGCACCTCATCTCCCCCAAACCTTAGTGCTCAGGGACAGTTAGTAAGCAAAGGGCAGGAGGCAAGGAGGAGATTAGTGAGACAGAAGCCATGATGAGCACTCACTGTGATACTGTGCTAGGTGTACTGTGTTGAGTTTAATACTGCCTTGTACACGGGATTTTATAATCTTATAAGAAGATAAAAGTAGACAGCTCCTGATTAGAAACACTGCTTTGAGTTACATCCATAAAAGGATGATGATTCATTAGGGGAAAATTGGGAAGCCTATGATGCAGTTTTGATAATTTAGATTGAACTTTTACAAAGTTATTTTTAGATTTCTAGTAATTTTGCTGCAATAGGACTTAGTCAGAGATCAGTGCTGATGAATATTATTTAGAAATGTGGAATGTTTCCATAGCCCCTCAGGTCAAGGGCCCTTGAGTATTTCATTCGAGGCAGTGTCCCCAGCACCTCGAACAGTGCCTGGCACACTTGTGGGTGTTCAGTAGGTGTGGAATGAATGAGTAAGTGCACTTCCGCCATGGTACTCTTCCCAAAGAGTTGAGGTGCTGCACTGTCTTATTAGGTAAGTTCGGACCAGCGTTACCCACGAAGGGCTGCAGATGCTCTCTCTTCCAGTTTGGCTAACAAAGGTCAAAATGCTGCATGTGTTTTGTGGTGGTCGGTGGTTGCCAGGGAACCGAGGAAATGAAAGGAGGGTGTTGAAAACTGTGCCTTGATACCCAGGCCTGCCTGTCTCTTGTTGTGTCTGCTGATTTGGCCTGTGTGTGAGGGTGGTAGCAAGGCTTATGTGACAGCCTCTGGGGCCATGTCTTGACAATACAAATTTGCTGAAGAATGGCTTCCTAGTCCCGAAACACTTGCAGCGGCAGAAGCTACTTCTCTTCACACGGCACCCCTCTTCTCTTGTCCGCAGCAATGAGGCACGATTCATTCTTTTTCTGTGAGCCTCCAGGAAATGGCTCAGCTTGCTTGGTTCATTCATTTCCTTGTCAGGAAAGTCATTGTGACCTTGACCATCAGTGGGAGACCTGCAGCAGGCACATCGTGTGTCTGGCTGGACTCACTAACGATTGAAAAGTACTTTTGGCAACACACCATGCTGTAAGTGTTGTGTACTGCTAATTTATTGTCCCAGGTGGGGGTGAGAGCTGCTAATTTGCAAAGAGTCATTTCTGATGTACGTGGGTCGTGCCCAGCACAGTGCCACTCCTGTGGAGGCCTTGGTGAATAGCCCTGGAGGAAGACTGTTGCAGAAAATAAAAAGAAAGATGAGATTATACATGGTTTGAGTGATGGGAAATAGAATTAATTTGCAGCCTAAGAAGTTATTAGAAAGTAACTTTGGATTTATAAAGTCCTCCAAAAGGAGTCATTTCTTCAAGTACAAATCCAAACATGAACCGTTTGTTGTTAGTGTTGTCTTTGCTAGAGGATTCAGGGCCAGAGAGAGCGCGGTGACCTGCTGTTTAGGGAAGGTTGGCCAGATGAGAGCTGGCCTACACCACTGACTAAGAAAAGTCAGATCAGGACACCAGCCCCAGGGTCTTTGCTCCTTGTGGAGAGCTTGCTGTTAGCCATTTTCTCCATAAACTGAGTTTAGGGAAGAAAGCATGACAAACCTAGGGTGATGAACTTTTCAGAAGCAAGAGTTGGTTTAAATATAGATGGTCTGCTTTACTGGCAACTTGGAGGCTGCCGTGGGACTTGCTGTACCTTTTGTAAGACAAGTGAGGAAAGATGTTGGCACCTGTACATGCACAGTTTGTTTATGAAACATAAACTCTCCCATAGAAGTGAGGGCTCAAGAGGTCAGCGTCCGAGGTAGCATGTCCTACCTTAGCCGGGGGGGAAGGGTGCCTCGCCAAGCCCTCCCTGCCAACTGCCTCTATCTCTAGAGAAAGTTGGGACAGCCAGACTTAATGCACTGTTATTTATTGAGCCCTGACTCTGGCGGGAGGGGTGGCGGAAAAGTTTCTGTGAAACTGACGATCACTGGGCTTGATTTTCTTCCCCAAGGAGTAGAAACAATAGCTCAGGAGTCCAGTCCTTATTCAGAGAAACGTAGCTCTTTTCAGCTTGAGAGATGGGATGTTTATGCTCCGAGGGGAGCTGACGGGAACAGCCCCGTCCTCCCCTAGCCCCGGGCTCCAGTGCTAGGTGGGTCCCGGGCTGGCCATCGTGGGTTTGCAGCACATCCTTCTCAGTATTCCACAGCAGCTGTCTGGAGTTTTTTTTCTGCCGTGCCTGAACTGATGTCATTTCCCCCTTGGCAGACAGCTTGGGTTTTGCTGCGTCTGAGATATGTCACGAGAAGGTGGGGGTGGGTCAGAGCCAGGCAGGAGGAGTAGTGAGGACAGCAGGAGGGAGAGCGCCTGCCTGGTCCCAGGACTCTGTTTACTTTCTCTTCTTTGCTAAGGAAGGCCGGTTCACTGGGACCGCGGCGCACACAGGCCCGCCAGGGGAAATGCTCAGTCCAAGACCTTAACTTTTAAAAGCCCTTTGTTCCAAACGTTAGTGTGGACGATGCTCTTGCAGGATGCCTTTCCTTTTGGGTCTTAGACAGGTAACTGAACTGGTTATCCGTGGATCGGGTTTGGGCAGGGAAGAAGGGTGGGAGCTGGTTTGTTGTACTGCTGCTTTGGGCGGAGGGAACCTTTGAAAAAATGTCTCACAGCTAGAGCAGGCCAGCTCCCATGCAGAAATTTCCAGTCCTCCCTTCTTGTGTGCTAGTTGCTCCTCACTTCCAGAGCCACTGTATTCTTAACCTCCTCCATCCCTGAGGTCTCTCTGGGGCCATCCATTCTGATTTTCCGTTAGATACCGGAAAGCCGTTTCCAAAGCCTTATAGAGGAAACAGCCAAGGGGAGAGGCTGGGGAGGAGGAGAGGCAGAGTAGATTCTTGATCCAAACTGCTTTTATTCTATTTCTGCTCCATTTTGACTTGGCTAGTTAGCAGAGATTTCTTCACAGTTTTCTCTTTCTCAAGGGGATTCGGAGTGAGGGGAGGGGAATCTTCTAAAGGGAAGGACTCCCAGCGGCTTTCTCCTCATAGGCATGTGGTCCGGGCTGTGTGGCTGAGGGACATCCTGGATATCTCCGAGGGCTGGGTGGTGGGATTGGCCACATTTTGGCCTTCTTGACAGACTTTTCAAGTCAACAGACCCCTGTGGCAGAGTCTTGATTGCTTTGCGAACTGCCATTTGAAGTAGGGGCACTAAATTATAGCCCGTAACCTAGTGTGGAATGAGAAAACAGTAGCAAGCGACCAACTGCTGTCTGCTGAGAACACAGCTGTTGCCAACTATTTGTTCCAGGGCTTCTGAGAGTTGGCCACCCCACCCCACCCCCCTTTGGTCTGAGAGGCATGTCTGTATCGGAATGTGTAACTGTAACCATTGGCGGCTGTAAGAGGGGGTGGGGACAGACACACACCATCCACTGCCTGTTCCTGGGTGAGGAAAAGCCACAGAGGAGATCAAACCAGAAGCCTTAGCGAGTCGCTGCTAGGGACTGCTGTTGTTAGTCTGTTAGAAACGTGTTGGGTGGGCAAATCTCCCGTGGGCTGCCCAAAATTCTTTAAAAGTAAGTGTCTCCTAAAAGCTCACTCCGTACATACTATCACTGCTCTGTTCAGTGTCCCTTTGATGCCCCTGATGGAGAGAGGGCATTTGACCACCCCTTCTGCCCCCCAAGAAAGGCTGTCCTTTTAACTTATGGGCCCTGGTGAGGATTTTGAGCAGCATTGCAAGCGGGATGGATGAAGCATCCCATGCATGCGTGTCAGATGTCAGGGGCAGAGGGTTGGAAACTTCATGATAGGATGGGAGGAGCAGGACTGGGGAGCCAGAAGGGCCTGTGTCCGTAACCTGGTCCCCCAGGGTCTTAAGCAGGCCACTTAACTGCTCTGAACCTTGTCTTTGAAATTGTAATAATAAAACCTACTGGAAGAGTTATTGAGAGAGTTTCACAAAAGAATATATTTAAAACATGACCACTGGGCTGGTGGAAAGTAGGCATTCAGGAAGAATGTAACCGTTATGTTTATGTACTCATCCTGAGGAATGCCAGAGCGAGAGCTCAGGAGTATAGGAAACTAGAAGCCAGAGGACCCGAGGTGGAGGGTGTAGTGGACAGGCCTACCAACATGAGCGGACTGAGCGGGGGAGGCTGTCGCTTACTATATGCATCTGCTGCTAATCTTGGATATTGAGGAGATAAGAAGGGGAGGGCCCATGTCCCATCACCTCCACTCAGCTGCGTGAGAGGGTGCAGTGAGTGGTGGGTCAAGTGGAGGGCAGGGTTGGTGCTCCTGGGGAGCATCTCAGAGGATCAACAGCAGGGGAATCTTCAGCTCTTGTTTCTGAACAGATCCCTGGTAGGAAGGCTGAGCTAGAAGACCTCTTGAAGACTCGTTCTGCCCTCCTGTGATTCAAACCTTGCTTGTAAAAACTTTGGCTGTTTTTGATTACATAATTTTGTGTATTTCTAGCATTTCTGTGTCTGTCAGCGTAATTACATTCTTTACTGGAGCTGTGGAAAAGCTAGCTTTCGAAAGACTACTTGGTGATAATTCTGTTCTTAAGAAATGACACAGGGGGTACCTGGGTGTCTCAGTTGGTTAGGCATCTGACTTTGGCTCAGGTCATGATCTCATGGTTTATGGGTTCGAGCCCCGTGTCAGGCTCTGTGCTGACAGCCTGGAACCTGCCTCGGATTCTGTGTCTCCCTCTCTCTCTGCCCCTCCCCCTTTAAAAATAAAATACTCATAGAAGAGCTTTTTTAAATGACACAAGAGTACATATGCTATTGGTCTTCATCAGCTATAATGTAATATATATTTTTGTACATTTTTTTCCCCTCAATCCACATAACAACCCTGTCGTATGTGGTAGTGTGATTCTGTTGCTACACAAGTTCATACTGGGGCTTACAGAAGGTAAGCCATTTGCCCAGAGTTGCTCAGCTAGCTAGGGAAATGGTTATTGAAGTTTTGCTTTTTTTCTTCTTAAACCCTGATCTTCTGATTCCAAAGCCTGGAGTATTTCTCACTAACTAGACAGCTTCGCCCAATGCCTGTGTGAGTAGAGTAGGATTATTACGTTGTTTTAGTTGCGGCGTATTTTCTGAAGGTTGTTTCTAGGAGGCCCACGTACTAAATAAAACATTGCTTGTGCTCGTTTGCATCTTTCTCTGTGGAATCCTCTCTTGCATCTACTGAATAATGCCGCTGCAAGGAGATTTGGACACTTAATAAACGCGGACCTGACACAAAGGATGCAGAGATAAATAAAGCACAACCCTTACTTCCTAGGAGCTCACACTCTAATGCTGTGGTTCTCAAAATGCATAGAAATCACCCAGGAGTGGTGCTTATTACAATGTAGGTTTGGTAGATCTGGGGCCAGAGTCCAGGAATATGCATTTCTATGATGTTTGACCCTGCTTGTTTCTGGCAATTTGAGAGCAACCTTGTGAGGGAGGGGGGTGGCGGGGGGCGCTGTAGGTTTAGTAGCATGGAAAGAATCCCATGATAATGTGCTCCGACTATCACAGGAATGCCCAGGACCTAGGACAGCAGAGGGGTGGGAAAGCATCTTGTTCAAACAGCTGGGGGAGAGGCCTGTGCATGAAAGGCTTTCCTGAGGTGACATCTGATCTGAGTCTTGAAGGATGAGTAGGAGTCTACCAGACATGTGATCTGAGGAAAGGGCATTACAGACAGATCAGGTTAGGAGTGTCGTTTTTGTTTTCTCCTGCGGATGAGAAGGGAAACTGTCATCTCTGAGTCTTAGTATTAAGTATGCCTGAGGCAAGGCAAGGACTTTGGCTCACGGACTGTTGGCATCCTTTGTGACACAGACAAGGAGGAAAGCATTAGGGCCCTTCAGTCTAATAATGAGTGTGGCTTGAATTCAGTGTCTGTAAAGGGCAGATAAGCTGTAGGCTGTATTAGTTCTTCCATGCAGGGGTCAGTAAGACAGATCCCTTTAGTGTTGACTAAAGAACAGTCTTTTTGTGGTTAGAGGAGCTTAGGTTCAGAAGAGAGTTGCCTGTTGAACTTTCTGGGTGTGGTCGATGCACCACACAATAGAGCACGTTATCCCTTTATTAACTGGTGAGATCAGCAAATGAGTATTCTGGCTAAGAGAATCCATCATGTAAACCTAACAGATGGATTCCTCATTTTCAGAGAATAAGATTGAAACAGAACATTCTTAGTCTGCTAATTTGAATGAATTCTAGTTCATGTTTGATTCAGAAGGCACTGATTTCGTGATGTGGGAGGATTCTTAGGACTGACATCTTCTATCTGAAAAGGATTGTGCATGTATTTCATTCAAAGCATGTTGTAGATATGGAGAGACATGTGCTCTATCCCTGCCTTCAACGGGCCTACAGTCAGGTAGGGTAAGTGGGTGCACAGGTGATTGGAACATTCGGCGGGTGGTGGTGAGTGCCATTAGAGAGGGACAGGGTGCCACAAGTTCACAGGTGGGGGATGGCTCTCTGCAGGTGGCCCTGTCTACAGTCCAGTAAGTAGTCTCAGTGGTTGTAAGATGATAATTTGTATCTTGGGCCACAGAATGTTGCTTTCTCTGTTGGGGGGAGCCCACTGTCCTTCAAATTGTCCTCACTGAAGCGAGTTGACCCCTGATACTGGAAATGAGTAGTTTGCAACCAGACTGGAGTGCTCTTGCCAGTGTTGGAACATGTCATGGACAAGAGGCTTTTGGCCCAAGGGGCTATTTGTATTCTGGAAACTGGGAGCTGGTACCAGAAGCCCTTGATGGGTCTGGTGCTGAATGTAACAGGGCAACCTGAGTCTGGAAGCCCAGTGACTCCCTGGGCATGAGAAGAGATCTCAGGGTCTCACCAGGACAGCACTGAAAACGCCATGGTGTACACCAGCCTAAAGAGGCAGGAGAGGGAGGAGGGAATTTGCCAACTTCTCATTTAACCCCCAAACTGCTGAATATTACCCAACATTACGTCACACCTTTGTTATTTCATCATGACAGCCACCGTGAGGTGGTAGGTCTTAGCTCTTTTCTGTTGTGAGGAAACCGAAACTCAAGAGCTGCTTTTTTATCTATTTAGTATCACATAGCTAACGTGTGGCCGTGGTGGCCCCGGTGGCCAGGTCTGAGAGAACAGTGTTGTCCTCGTCTTGTGTATTGCTCTGTATGGCACCTGTGCCAACCTTCTCCCTGTGTCCCCTGTGCTCTGCAAAGGACTAAGTATTGAGTCCTGGTCACTGTCACCCTCTCTTGTGTGCTTTAGCCTCCCTCTACCAGGTTCAGGACAAATTAAGCAAGACCTTGCTTGGAAAGGAACTGTCTGTATATAATGCAGGAGCCATCAAGGTGACACTTACTGTTTGTACTACCAGAGGTTGAAGCCAAAATCTTTATTGACACTGATGTGTAAAAATCTTGTGACAGCTCCATAGAGCCCTTCAGTTCCCCACTGTCGCCTGAAGGTAAGAAAGGGTGAGTCTCATCTTGGCCCCTTCAGATGGATTTTTAAACCCCCAACCATTTCTGTTGCAAGAAATTGCTTTTGTAGAGAAGTGTGGCTCGTTTTTCACCATACTCCTGTTATCAAAGAAAAGAGAAACCAGTGGACTAGACAGTAACTCAGTAGAAAAGAAACCTGTATCTGCTGATTTTGAAACTTTTATTCAGGATGGAGCCAAAGAAAACATTCACTTCCTCCAGTGATATCCCACGAGTTGGATCCACCCCCTCCCGCCCCTTTTCCTTGAAGAGGTAAATTTTAGTCCAGGAGAACAATAGTTTGGGACTACTTAAAAAACTGCTAGAAAATTCCTTTTTCTGGCTCTATTCCCTAGCAGCCAGATACCAGGTTCTTTAACTTTCCCTCCCTGGCCCTTCTTGACTCTCTTTGCTGCTAATTTATCGCAGCAGTGAGTTGAAACAGCTCTTCATGTTGACTTGGCTTTAGCCACTTCAGTGTTCCTTTGTAGCCATTGCTTCTCCGGGCAGGGACTCAACTGGACTTGAATCCTGGATCTCATAAGGGGCATCGGATGCTGGTTGCTAGAAATGGTGATTCAGTCCTGGAAGGTGACTTGTTTGACCTATCTTGTCCTTTTAACTGAGAGAGGAAGGGCAGTAGGGGAAAGGTGTATGTGTTTCAGCAGAGAGAGAGCCATGCTTTGAGAATGGCTGGAGTATAACACAGCGACTTTTTTTCCTAAAAGTGGCTTAGGACTTTCTGGGACTATGTTGCACATAAGGCATTGGTTCCCTTGGATCAGGGAGGCCAGAAAATTCCTATTGTTTGGTTCTCTTGCTTAACATACATGTTCTCAAGTTCGTCCACTGAACTGTGATGCATAATCTCATTCTTGGTTTCAGATACCCCCCATCTGATCATGTGGTCAAGGGTTTGGAAATTCCTGATTGTGTACCAGGCAGTGGCGTGAATACCTGTGACCTCCCCTTCCTCTGGGTGTGGCTCTGGAGTGTGGTGGGGGAGGCCTGGGATAGGCCAGGATAGGCCAGGGCAGGCTGCCAACAAAAATAGAAAGTGTTATCACTTCCCTGTCTCTGGGTGAGGTTCTGGATTTATGGGCCAAGCTCAGATTGTGCAGGGTTACTCTAAATCTGTCATAGCCAGAGAGCCAATGGGTAAGTCTCTCAGCAGTCATGCAAAATCACATCACCACAGCCTTGGTCTTACCCTTGGAGAATCCCTTCATGCCACTGCTTGTACCATTGTAGCTAAGAGGCACAGGGAGCACGGGGGGCGGGGGGGGGGGGGAATAGCCCCTGGGGCTCCTTGACTGTCAGTAGGATCAGCACTTTCTGAAGATTTTTGCATGTCTGATCCTTTGCTAAGGCAGGTGCACTTGGGAGACTGACATTACTCTCACTCCTGGGGAATTTACAGGGTGGTTGCAGAGCCCATGAGGCAGTCCGGCAACAAGACCAGATAGAACATGATTCTGCCCTAAGTGGTATAGTGCAGTTTGGCTGGAACAGTGGTTTTAACTAGGGGCAATTTTCCGCCTCTACCTGGGGGACATTTGGCAACGTCTGGGTGTTACTAGTTGTCACAACTGGGGGATAGGGTGTTGCCACCGGCATCTAGTGACTAGAGGCCAGGGATGTGGTTAAACATCCTACTGTGCGTGGGACGGTCTCTGCACAAAGAATTATCTGGCTCCAAGTGTCAGTACTGCCAAGGCAGAGCAACTCTGGGCTAGACATTACTGATGGTAGTGCGACCGCTCTGCTTAGGGAGCCGTCACGGAAGTCCCAGGCCTTAGAGAAAGTGGACTGAGATGTTTTAATACAGGGAAATGAGTGTCCTTCTCCCTGCTGCATTCTAGGCAATCTGTATTAACCACCTGCCCAGAGACTTAGAGTCTTGACATCTTGGTTGCCCCTTATCAGCAGGTCCTATGTCTTTTTAGGGACAGGAAGAGAGTTAATTTTTTATGGTGAGTAGCTAAGATCAAGCACTTCTGGAACATTTGTTTTGATCTCTTACTCTGAATAATCTGACTAACCACTTTCAGAAGGACGGGATCTTAGTAGTGCCCAAATATAACTGTATACAGTTTAAAGAACAGTTAGGCTGCAGTTATTTCAATAACAGGCCATATGTCAAACCAGGTGCCTATTGCTTGGACTTATGTAATCTACCTTTGATAATGCAGCATATCCCCCCTTTTCTAAGACATCTGGTGTCTCCTTTAAGTGTAAGGTCTTAGAGTTCAGCAATTCTTTAAAGTTATTCAGAGTCCTTTGGAGACATAGTCTCTGAATCCTAAAGATTGTTGTTGTTTTTTAATCTTTAAAATAATTTTTTAAAAACATTTTTATTTATTTTTGAGAGACAGAGAGAGACAGATCATGAGCAGGGGAGGGGCAGAGAGAGAGGGAGATACAGAATCTGAAGCAGGCTCCAGGCTCTGAGCTGTCAGCACAGAGCCCGATGCGGGGCTGGAACCCACGAACTATGAGATCATGACCTGAGCCGAAGTCGGACACTCAACCAACTGAGCCACCCAGGAGCCCCAGTGTTTTTTTAATCTTTTATCTCCTTTCAGAGAGACAATATTTAATGTGATACTTTGTCCCAGGCAGAAGTAAATAGTTTCCTTGAACAATGTCAAACTGTTTTTAATGGCAGTAAATCTCAAACTGGTCTCTAGAGAGACAGCAGACAAAACAAGTCCCATTATTATTTCTTTTGCTCCCAACAAAAGCCTACTTTGGGGATGGAACTGCTGAGAAAAAAATGGGATTAAACTTAGAATTTTGCTTAAAATAAGGAATACCTCTGAGACCCCACATGTGTTCTTCTCTTTCAAATGAAACTGTGATGAGTCCCTTTTAAAGCACATCAGTGGTACGTCAACTCGTACCTTCCATATTTCAGATACCTTTGAAAACCATACCTCTTTCTGGGCAAGGAAGTGAGTATTTTATTTGATCAAGAGCCATTTTCCAGATTTAGGAAAGACTTTGATGAGCTAGAACCTAGTCATAGAAAGAATACTGACCCGAAAGTAAGAAGACCAGGGTTTCCAACAGCCCCGATTCTATCATCTATAGCCTGATTAGGCTAAATGGCAGGTCCTCATCTCTAAGATGGGGTAGTGGCACTTCTGACCTCTTGCAGGGTGCTGGCTGGCTGGCAGTCTCAAACGAGAGGCTGGCTGTTAAAGAAGCTTAAGCCTTGAAAGTCCTGTATAAATGTGTATTTGATATTATACTTTATATGTGTGTGTTGTGTATATTTCAGCGCTCCAAATTATGCCCCAGAGGCTTTGCCGCCTTATAAATCATTAAAAAAAGAATGAATTCGGGGCACCTGGGTGGCTCAGTCAGTTGAGTGGCCGGCTTCGGCTCAGGTCAGATCTCATGTTTGTGGGTTCGAGCCCCGCGTCAGGCTCTGTGCAGACAGCTAGCTCAGAGCCTGGAGCCTGCCTCAGATTCTGTCTCCCTCTCTCTCTGCCCCTCCCCCTCTCATGCTCTGTCTCTGTATCAAAAATAAATAAAACATTAAAAAAAAAAAGAATGAATTCTGTTGATTTGGTTGTACTTAATTAAGGTACACAATAAACCTGGATATTTCAGGAAGGTTTTCAGCAATAAGAGCTGACATGTTTATTTTTGAGAGAGAGAGAGAGAGAGAGAGAAAGCCTGTGAGTTGGGGGGTGCAGAGAGAAAGAGAGAGAGAGACAGACAGACAGACACAGAATCTGAGGGAGGCTCCAGGCTTCAAGCTGTCAGCACAGAGTCTGACGTAGAGCTTGAACTCATGAACTGTGAGATCATGACCTGAGCCAGAGTCGGATGCTTAACTGAGCCACCCAGATGCCCCTCAACTTTTTTTTTTTTAACCAAGCAGTTTGGATATTACAATGTTCCTCAAAGGCAAAGTCCATATCTTATCTGTCATTTTTTGTGCATGTCAGCATCTAGCATGAAAGTTTGGGATAACTCCTAAGCATCAAATTCTTTCTACTTAAATTTGGGCTTTAGGTCCAGAAAACTTGTTCTAGCTGTGTGACCACTCTGAACCGTATTTTTCTTTGTTCCTATATGGAAAACATAGCGTAGGTAAAAATGCCCAGTTGAATACATGATAAACAACACAGTCACTGGGAGGCATTTGGTTTTCACCAACCTGTTGCATATCAGGAGGTTTTCCTGACTCTCCAGAGATCCTCCCCTCGTACAGTGAAGAGGGGCCCTCCTCTTTGTTTAGGTCCCTGTTTGACATGTTGTGTATAAGGTGTTGCTTGAGCCTCAGTGCGGGAAATTAGTATGTCTGCTGCTTACGTTTGAGTCTCTGCATCATGCCTTAACCTCAAGGTGATGATCTGTTACTGAACTTGAGTGCAGGAGAGGCTCATCAGATGCCCACAGGGGCCAGGCAGTGACGGCTTGAGTTAAGCACATGGACTTCGTGGACAGCAGGGGTTGTGGGGGAGGCTGAGGTGGAGCCAGAACCCATGTGCGTCTGTGAGCCAACCTAATATGCTGCTAAGGTGCTGTGGGCCCGGAATTTGCAAGAGAAGCTGGAAATCTGATTTCTGTATGACTCCTTTTCATTTGAAAATGTTGACAGTTAGGGACTTGCCTGTGGTTCCTGCCATAGTTTGCTCATCTCCGGTTGCAGTTCTCTGCTATTCTTAAGTAAACCTGTTTTTGCTGGTTTAAAACAAAGATTGTCCATTAATTTGATTTGTTTTAAAGTTGAAAAACAAAGTTACCATGTGGGCGTAGAACTCCTTAGTGGGCCCATTGTGGTCTGAGGGCCACCAGTCGGCAATCCTTGCTTTCCAGCAGGAGGCAGCCACACAATGTGAGAAGAAAAGAATCTGCCCTCATGAGACTGACTACGGACACATTCATGATAGGTAGCTGCATCGTCCTCCTCTGCCCTAGTGCCACTGGCTCTGTGGAGTGCTACCTGCCCCTCGCCCCTTAGCTCTCTGCCTCCACCATTGCTGAGGATGTCATACTTCTTCTTCTTCTTTTTTTTAATGAGACGAGGAGAGGGCACAGAGAGAAGGAGACACAATCCAAAGCAGGCTCCAGGCTTTGAGCTGTCAGCACAGAGCCGGATGTGGGGCTTGAACTCACGAACTGTGAGATCATGATGGAGCCAAAGACCGACGCTTAGCTTAACTGACTGAGCCACCCAGGCGCCCCAAGGATGCCATACTTCTCAGTGCATTTATTCTGTGGCCGAAGAGGCCAGTGAGGAAGGATTGCTGGGGATAGCTCTAGGCAAGACCTTTTATCCTCTAAGTATCCGGGGGTGAAAGAATTGCACAGTAACCCAGCATCCTGAGCTGCTGCAGCCAGCAGACTCCCACAGGCTTGCCTGTGCTAGGACATCGGTAAGGACCCTTTAATAAAACCATGGAATATGTTGCAACTTCCGATCTGTGCTCTGGGATTTTCCTACCAGGGTCAAGTGGCTTTTTCTGAGTTTGTTATTCAGGTTCCTAATAGCAACACAGGAAATGGGTTTTAATTTCTTTGTTGGCTTCTCTGTTTGGGAGCTATTTAATGAGGATCCAGTTTGCAATGCAGCAAGACTGGTGCGGATACGAGTGTACCTAACGTGTTACTCTTTCAAAAAATTTATGATCTAGGGGCACCTGGGTGGCTCAGTCGGTTAGGTGTCCAGCTTCGGCTCAGATCATGATCTCCCGGTTCGTGGGTTTGAGCCCTGTGTCAGGCTCTGTACTGTCAGCTCAGAGCCTGGAGCCCGCTTCTGATTCTGTGTCTCCCTCTCTCTCTGCCCCTCTCCCACTTGTACTTTGCTTCTCTCTCAAAAGTAAAATAAAAATATAAATTTAAAAAATTTATGATCTATTGTACATATATATATATATTTTATGGAGTGAGGCAGAAAGCATATGAATAATTTTATGTCTTGATTCTAAGTGGCTACTCTTGGGGGTAACTTTGGCGATGTGTTTGGTATTGTAGGAAAAGAATATTAGACCATTCCACTTTTAGAGGGCAAGAACTACGTATATTGTATGTTTTTATAAATCTAGAGTAATGGTTCTCAAACTTGAATATATGTGAGGTGAACCCCTAGATGTTATTAATCTATATTCTTAAATACATGACAGTTTTTGGGCCCGTGGACCACACTTTAGGAAACACATCTCTATTTTTGTTGCATGATTTTATCTAAATGTGTTCCGCGCTACCTTGAGACAAATTCACTATTTGTGAGATGCCATGATTTGTTCTGATTCATGTTGCCCTTCCTCAGATTCTTGGGGAGTCCCCAGACAGAATTGTTCCAGGAGGCTCTCATAGGTTGAGGTAAATGGATCCTTGTCCCTGTGACAGCAAGGGGTCCCCAGAACTCCCCTTCAACAGTATACACTGGGGTGCCTGGTTGGCTCAGTTGGTTGAGTGTTTGGCTTCGGCTCATGATCTCACAGTTCGTGGGTTCGAGCCCTGTGTCAGGCTCTGTGCTGACAGCTAGCGCAGAGCCTGGAGCCTGCTTCAGATTCTGTATCTCCCTCTCTCTCTGACCCTCCCCTGCTCACGCTGTCTCTCTCTCTCTCAAAAATATTTAAAAAAATAGTAATAATAAATGAATGAATAAATAAATTATTAAAAAAAAAAACAATATACACTGCAGCCGCATCTTGAAGCAGCAGCTGCCCACATTGGTTCTAGGCTTTTCTTAAGTGTTACTAGCTCCAGTCTTTGCCTTACCCTTTAGAGTACTTTGTAGGGTAGGGAGACTGGGTACCCAGGGAACTGAAGGCTAGAGGCATTAGGGGTCAAGCATACATCAAATGTGCAGGATGAGGCTGAATTTTACCAGATTATATTTATTGGCCTGTTTAGGGGAACCTACTCAGGCTAGTCGTCCTTTTGGAAAATTACTGAACTTGACCAAACAGCCTAAAAATTTATTCCTAATATCCCAGCGCATATAAAACAGAGTCTTGGCCATGGCTTGCCCTTTATCAGAAAGGATGAGACTGAGTTCTTTTAGGTAGTAAAAGGAGCAATTGTCATGTATAGTTTATATTGTGAAGGATACAAAAGTAGTATGTGATGGGTGCTTGGGTAGCTTAGTCGGTTAAGCATCCAACTTCGGCTCAGGTCATGATCTTGCAACTCACAAGTTCGAGCCCTGTGTTGGGCTCTGTGCTGACAGCTCAGAGCCTGGAGCCTGCTTTGGATTCTGTATCTTCTTCTCTTTCTGCCCCTCCCCGACTCATATTCTGTCTCTTTGTCTCTCTTTCTCTCTCTCAAAAGAAAAAAAAAACATTAAAAAGTAGTATGTGACAATACCCATCATCAAAAAAAGAGAGGTTAGACTACTGTGGGAAACAGTGGGTCAGGACTCCTACTAGATCATTCCTCTGCCTGAGCATACTTTCCTTCATCCCCACCTCTTCTCCAGCCTCCTTATCTCCAATTCAAAATGTTTGCCCTTGGACGATTCTATTTTTCCCCAGCTCTTCAAACAGCCTTAAAACTTATTAGTATTAGATGGGGCGCCTCAGTGGCTCAGTTGGTTAAGCATCTGACTTCAGCTCAGGTCATGTTCTCGCAGTTTACAAGTTTGAGCCCGATGACGTTGGGCTCTGTGCTGACAGCTGGGAGCCTGGAGCCTGCTTTGGATTCTGTGTGTCTGTCTCTCTGTCAACTTCCCCCACTTACACTATGCCTCTCTCTCAAAAATAAATAAACATAAAACATTTTAAACAAATTAGTATTAGAGAAAAACTGATAATTAACTTTCTTACTGTAAAAATTAAGGTATAAATCTACAAAACACTTTTTATGATCACCTACGAATCTTTTTTTTTTTTTTTTTAAGGACCTGGGCCTAAAAGTGCTACATTTTCAGAATTTGAAAATTTGATCTAAGATACAATAAAAATAATTGATTCTATGTTAATGTTGCTTGCTGTCTTTTCTCATTTAGCCATTTCAAATCTGTCTTGTTTATCAAGACTTTGTTGTCCTTGGGTTACAGAGTATTACCAAAATCAGATAGAACTTCAGTCTAGTAGATGTACAGTGCTAGAATTTGGTCTGTTCTCTGGAAAGCTATTACTAGTTCAAGACTGGAAGGAAAGTTGATTTTGTCATTTACTCTGTAGCAGCAGCCACAAGGCAGGGAGGCCAAAAAAGGGGGCAGGGGGTCCCTAGTTGAAAAGTAATTGTAAGAGTTGCAAAAATAGGGGTGCCCTGGGTGGCACAGTCAGTTGAGTGCCCAACTTTAGGTCAGGTCATGATTTTATGGTTCTTGGGTTCAAGCCTGGAGCCTGTTTCTGATTCTGTGTCTCCCTCCCTCTCTGTTTCTCCCCCTTTGCACTCTGTCTCTCTCTGTCTCTCAAAAATAAATAAATGTTTAAAAAAAGTTTTTTAAAGGAGTTGCAAAAGTAGGGGTGCCTGGGTGGTGCAGCTGACCCTTGGTCTCGGCTCAGGTCATGATCTCGTTTTTGAGTTCAAGCCCCGCATTGTGCTCTGCATTGATGGCTCTGAGCCTGCTTGGGATTCTGTCTCTCCTCTCTGCCTCTCCCTGCTTATGTGTGCACACATTCTCTCTCTCTCTCTCTCTTGCTCTCTCTCTGTCTCTCTCAAAATAAATAAACTTAAAAGAGTTGAAAAATATTTTGATATTATTCAAATATGCAGCAACATTATAGCCAATAACGAATTTACAAACTATGGCATTTTGGCTGTTATTTTAACTGTTGTGCAAATCATATGGGCCATGGCCTCTTCCTGAATTCTTGGCTCTTTTCACACTACTCTGCCTGAGATTCACTCTACTCAGCCACGCTAGCCTTCTTCCTTTTCCTGAGTGCACTAAACTCATTCTCCATTCACTTGACGTTGCTTCTGCCTGGAAGATTGTTCCCACAGGTCTCCTTAATCTGGACCCTTCTCATCATTCAAGTCTCATTCAACTCCCATGTTACCTTCCCAGGGAGGCCTTTTCTGACTGCCCCATCAAAAACCTTTTGTTCTAGGGGTACCAGGGTGGCTCAATTGGTTAAGTGTCTAACTCTTGATTTCAGGTCAGGTCATGAGATGGAGCCCCGTGTCAGGCTCTGTGATAACAGGGCAGAGCCTGCTTGGGATTCTCTCTCCCGCCCCCCTCTCTGCCCCCTTCAGCTCATGCTTTCTCTGTCTCTCTCAAAATAAATAAATAAAACTTTGAAAAAACATCAACAACATAAGAAACCCTTTTGTCCTCTTCTGTTTTATATTCTCCTAGAGATTATCAATCTTTTAAATTTTAATTTCACTTGTTAATTTTCATTCTTCGCCACTTGAACATATTTAGGATCTTTTTGTCTTTGTTGTTCTGTAATTTCAAACAGTGTGCCCAGGTATGAGTTCATTATCAACTGAAAATTCCATCTTTTAAAAATATTTTTTTTTCATTTTATTGATTTGAGAGAGAGAGAGACTAGGAGGAAAGGGGCATAGGGAGAGAGAGAATCCTAACCAGACTGCATGATCAGCATTGAGCCTGATGCGGGGCTCAATCCCATGACCCTGGGATCATGACCTGAGCCGAAACCGAGAGTTAGACGCTCAACCTACTGAGCCACCTAGGGGCCCTTCTATTATCTTTTTAAAAGAATTTTTAAAACTCTAAATCCAAATTTATTAACATCTAGTGTAATAATGATTTCAGGAATAGAATTTATTGATAACATTCATCAGTTACATATAACACCCAGTGCTCATCTCATCAAGTATCCTCCTTAATGCCACTTGCCCCATTTAGCCCACCCCCCTAAACCCCTCCAGCAATCGCCAATTTGTTCTCTGTATTTGAGTCTCACGAAGTTTGTCTTCCTCTCTGTTTTTATATTACTTTTACTCCCTTTTCCTTATGTTCATCTGTTTTGTGTCTTAAATTCCACATGAGTGAAACATGATGTTTTTCTCTGACTGATGTATTTCACTTAGCGTAATATACTCTTATTCTATCCGCAGTGTTGCAACTGTCAAGATTTCATTCTTTTTAATCACTGAGTAATACTCCATTGTGTGTATGTATATATGTATGTACATATATATACACACACACCGCATCTTCTTTATCCATTCATCTGTCGATGGACATTTGTGCTCTTTCCATACTTCGACTATTGTCAGTAGTGTTGGTATAAGCCTTGGGGTGCATGTGCCCCTTTGAAACAGCACACCTGTATTCCTTTGGATAAATACTTAGTGCCATTGCTGAGTCATAGGATAGTTCTATTTTTAACTTTTTGAGGATCCTCCATACCGTTTTCCAGAGTGGCTGCACCAGTTTGCATTCCCACCAGCAGTGCAAAAGGGTTCCTCTTTCTCCGCATCCTTGCCAACATCTATTGTTGCCTGAGTTGTTAATGTTAGCCACTCTGACAGATGTGAGGTGGTATCTCATTGTGGTTTTGATTTCTGTTTCCCTGATGATGAGTGATGTTGAGCATTTTTCCAAGTGTCTGTTAGCCATCTGGATGTCTTCTTTGGAAAAGTGTCTATTCATGTCTTTTGCCCATTTCTTCACTTGATTATTTGTTTTTTGGGTGTTGATTTTGATAAGTTCTTTATAGATTTTAGATACTAACTCCTTATCTGATATGTCATTTGTAAATATCTTCTCCTGTTGCTTTGATTGCCTTTTAGTTTTGCTGATTGTTGAAAATTCCATTAACTTTAATTAGCTCTGGGAATATTTCAGTTCTCTATTTATTTAAAAATTTTTTTTAAACATTTATTTTTGAGACAGAGGGTTACAGAGCACGAATGAGGGAGGAGCAGAGAGAGGGAGGGAGACACAGAATCCAAAGCAGGCTTCATGCTCCGACTTGTCAGCACAGAGCCTGACATGTGAGATCACAGACTGTGAGATAAGGACATGAGCTGAATGAAGTCAGACCCTCAACTGACTGGGCCACTCAGGCACCCCCAGTTCTCTCTTTAAATATTACATCTATGGGGCATCTGGGTGGCTTAGTTGGTTGAGCGTCTGCCTTTTGATTTTGGCTCAGGTCATGATCTCATGGTTCAGGGGATTCAGTCCTGTGATGGGCTCTGCACTGGTAGTGCAAAACCTGTTTAGGATTCTCTCTCTCCCTCTCTGTCCCTTCCCTTCTCACATGCATGTGTGTACGCATACTCTCTCTCAAATTAATGAATAAGCATTAAAAAAAATAAATATTGCATCTCCTCCATTTTCTTAACTTCCTTCTCATGCTTCTTATTCTCATTTTCATTTTCCATGATATCTTTTAATTGATATAAGTCCTTTACTGGGTAATTTTCTTAGATTTGTGTTCCAGTTAATTAATTCTCTCTTCAACTTGGTCTGATCTCTGTGCAACCTATATGTTGAGTTTTTAAATTTCAGTAATGATTTTTCTGTGTTTCCCCGCCACCTCCCAAATCTGCTTGGTCACTATTTTTTCATTATGTTCTTTTCCCAGGGCAACTGAAAAGTCCTGACCTCATTTGCCATTGTACTTTCTAGTTCTCCCCCAACATTTTTGGCCCTTGAGTATCTTCCTTGTTTTCTTGCAAGCTCAGCCGTGTGATTAAAAGGATATTTTATATAGCCAGTACTTCTAGGAGTTTTGGCCTTAAAAGTTACCTTCCTGGCTGTGTCACCATGAAAACAGGATCTCTTCCCCCAGAATCTCTTGCTCATGGCTGTAGCCATGGCACGTGGGGAAGGGCTATCAATACAGACCTGTTCCTTGACCTTGTAGAATTGGACGTTTCAGTTAGAAACCGTTCCTTCTCCCTGTAGGGAAAGCCAGAAGTGGTGCTCCAAACCCATTCATCTCCAGCAGCCAAGGGAGTGTTCTGCGCTTTAACACCTGTGAACAATTTCAATTTTCCTGTTCTTTTACTTTTAAACTTTAAAACTTCAGTGCTTCCCTAAGGACATGAAGATGCCATTGCCAGTTACGAGCAGAGTTTTCCAACCCCATAAATTGGTGAATTAAAACCATCCCTGGGGAACCATCACTGCCCAGTGTCTCTTTATGCTGGCACTTAGAAAGTTCTTAGGCTGATTAAATTGACCTTTATAGTGGCTTAGCTGAAAATAGCAGCTATAAGAGATGGAAACTGTTAAGGAAAGTGTTGTTTGTCCCACAGCTTCTGCTGCCCCAAAAGAGAGGAGATGATTTTTGGCATATGTGCAAAAGGTATACCATTCATCCTTTCCCGTCATAAAAATGTTCTTTCCAGTTCAGTGTTGTTCTTGCTTGCATCTTCCTGGCGCCTGTGCTTTTTGTTTGCGGTGACCCTGTGTGCCCTGTATCCAAGCCAGTCACTGTGATATCTGGGCTGAAGACACATACCAGTAACAGACAAGGATGCTAATGGTCATCTCCACAGTCCTTCCTGAGATGAGAGACCCCCAGCATAAGAGCACACGCTATACAGTTTATGACAAGTTCTACATTTCTAGCATTTTTTTGGCAGTTTCATGCAAATTATAAAACATTGCTGGGAAGCAGCTATCTTTAAAATGTAAATCTGATCTTGTCACTTCTTTGCACAGTCTGGTCCCCACTTACCTAACTTCCCTACCTCCTTCTCTAACCATCTCCTAGTTAAAGGGCTTTACTTGTACATTCTTTGCCTAGAATGTTTTCCCCATCCCACTTCCCTTGGTTACTTTCTAACCGTCTTGGCGATCTCAGTTCAAGCTTACCTTCCTCACAGAAGCTGTCTGGACCTTCACCACTAGCTCCTGGGTCTTATCTCTTGTAAGCTCTCACCAAATCATATATTTTTCTCTCTCTCTGGATGCAGTTTGAGCTGTGTGATTACTTTATCATCTTTCACTAGACTGCAGGCTCCATGAGGACAGAGATCATGACCGTTTTGGCCATTTGCCCATTAGGTTCCCCACCCTAGTTCAGTGCTGATATAGGGCAGGTACTCAACATCAGAGGAAGGAATGAAGGTCCCACTTTCCACGCTGGGATGAAATACCATTCTGCTTTTCAGAAAGTCAGTGTGTGAAAGTACAACCTTTCAAGCAAGAAAGGTAGGAGCCATGATCAGGTTGCCCTTCCTCACTGCCAAGTAGAAGATGCAGGATCCTGTTCCCAAAGTCAAATAGCAGGGTCCTTATCTTTTCCTCTAAAGCCAAAATGTTGATTTTGTTTGGTTTGGGGCTTTCAGTGGATTTCTTTACGTAACTGAAGTGTAAGAAGCAACTGGAGAAGTATCACCTCAACCAAGGAAGCTAAAGATCAATAGTTAAACCTCAGACTCTGGGGCTGGACGAAAGAGGTTGGACCACTTCCTAGTCGTATGACCATAGGCAAGTTGCTCAGCCTCTCGTGGCCTCAGTTCCCTGATACTACCTACTTCATAGGTTGCTTTCGAGTTGAGATGAAGGAATACATGTAAGGCACTTAGAACAGTGCCTGGCACATAGTAGACACTCAGTACACCTCAGCTCTGTTATTCACCCCAGGTTGCATAGCCATTGTTTCACTAAGCAAATCATTATGTACGGAGCACAGTGTTCATACTGGGAATGGGAGAGGGGGATGAGGAGACAGAGCTCATGCCCATAGGGAGAGGACAATTCATTCTTTGGTTCACTCTGTGGAGAGAGGGGGTTGGAGGGATATTTACGCCCACTTTTCAAAACTTGGCCTAAACAACATTATACGTAAATATAAAGTGCTTGAAGATGCTTGGAAGCAAGGCAAAGAGGAATCATAAAAGGTGCTGAGAACTTTTCATATTTGAACCTTATCCACTACATTCTCTCTAGTTTCTCTTTCTGTTCTTCCTGTGTCTGGGGCAATCCACATGGCTAGTGAACGTTGCTCTTCTGAAATCGTTTTGAGTGAATGAATGCAAAGTGCCATTTAGATGGTCTTTTCTGCCCAGCAATAATGGATCACAGACTAACATTGATATTAAGAGATCAGAGAAGTTAAGCCACTTACCCAAGGTCACATAGTTAATTAATAAACGCAGTATGAGAGCTGGGCTTCAGACCCGGATCAGCCACTTCTGCCTCGCAGTGCATCTTGAGCCACCTGGAGGTCTTTGAGAGCCCTCCAGGTAATGCCCGATTAGACTCCTTGTACAGCAAAGGCTGGAAGAGCACCAGGCAGAATCCATGCCCCTCTGTTCTCTGCTGTTTCTTTCAACGAGAGGAGACAGATTTCAGGAGCTCGAGTTGACTCAAGGCTGCTGTGTGAGGGGATGGGAAGTAGGTAGGCTAATAAAGACTTAGGGTTGAGGGAGACATGAGAGAGCATCTTTAACTCCTCTTAGGGCCATTGAGTAACTTGTCCAGGTCCTGGTCCTGGTCCTGTGTAATGAGGACCAAGCCCACGACAGCTAGGGCCAAACCCAGAGCCAGGGCTTTCCTTTCACACCAGCAGGTTTCTGGAGGAGCTTACCTTTGGCACTCACGTCAACTTTCACTCCTAAGGCTCCATTTCTTCCTTGCTAAAGGGCCAGGAGCCCACTTCTGGTCCTCCTTAACTGTCCACCTGCTTTCCTTTGTTTTGTAGCAGAAAGTGACAGTTTCCATCACCAGGGCCACCTCAGGCCTCCTGGGAGCTCTGTCTCGGGGCAGGGGAAGAACAGGGATGGAGATTAACTGGGTAAAAGGCGTTTCTGGAACCCTAGATTAGATGCTGCTGTTCCAGTTCTGCTCTCCCTGGAAAAGTGGAGGCAGAGTAGGGAAAAAGAGCGGGGTCCTGTTTATACCAGGCTTCCTGAGCAGCAGTGGGGGGGTGGGGGGAGGTGGAAAAGCCAAGAGAAGAGCTGACACCAGTAGATCGTGAGGATTACCACTTGTGTAGATTTCAGCTGCGTTCCACTCCACGCTTCACTTAGGACCAGTTGAGCATCCAGTCTTCAGAGCCTGGACCTCGACTGGTGAATTTTCCTGAGGCAGAAGTGTCACTGGATTCTTTCATGTGTTGGAGTGTAGGCAGCATGGCCTCTTTTAGAAACTATGAGGACACTTTGAACTGTGTGAGCCAGTGCCAGAAGAATGGCATTTTAGGGCCTGGTAAACTTGGGAGGAACTTTTTGATGTCCTTATGAAAGCAGTGTTTTCCTCTGAAGTCAAGGAGGGTGTGTTCTAGCACAGGCAGCGAGTGAGCACAGCTCTGCTTTCTCCACACGCACCAGGGCTCAGAGGGGACCTCTGACCAGACAGCCCCCCCTCCAGGTGTTCCATCTTGCTCATGGTGGACTCGGAGAGGCAAGGGTCTGTTGACAGTGCTATGAAACACCTTTTCCTGTGTTTCCTTTTCCTCCACCCCTTTACACAGCCTGTGAGGCTCTTAGGGACCAGGGAACGCCTGAGCATACGTGGTAGAGACCTGCACTGAGCCTGGGGTCTGGTCTTCAGCTGTGCCCTCTCCCTCGTCCTCTCCCTGTGACATCAGGTGCCCCAACAGTCTCTGCCCAGCCTCAGCCCTGTAGATGGTTGCTGGAGTGCCTTGTTTATACCCCTGGCCAGGAAGACAGTGTAGTGTAAAGCAAGGCCCTGAGAGGAGGAACTGGCTGTGTGACTTAAGTTTCCACTGGCTGGCGTCTGCCCGGATGTATGCTGTGGGCAGGGTCAGACTGAGTAGCAGCAAATACAATACTGTGGTTTTAGTTTCTTTGCTGAGCAGAGTTTTTTTTCCTCCTTAACCCTGAGCTCCTTGAAGATGGGGTCAATGTCTTATTTATCTTTGTATCCCATGTACCCAACGTGGTGCACACAGATGGTGTTCAGTAAATGGACGTGTTACTTCTTTAAAATAAAGAAATGTTGAAAGCCAGATGGACTACATGACTTACGTTCTCCTACCACTCCCCATATGTGTCGGGGTACACAGCACATTTGGGGCTGAAGTTCAGGTTGGCTGGTAGGGTATCTCGTATCTTAAATGTGAAGCGTCAAAAAACCATTTTCACCTCCAGCCCCTTTCACCCGGGCTGCGAATAGAACTTGGCACGCTGCAAGGTGGCTACTCAGCAGTGCCCTTTCTGGAGCTGTCCCTGACAGGGCACAGTGTGAATCCTAGGTCCAGTCAAGATTATTAAGAGATCATTTGAGAAGCAAAAAATTATCTAGCAAATTGAAATTGGACGCGGCCACCTGAGCAGGTTACCCCCTTTCTTAAGAGTGAAGAATTTTAGTGGCAAGTTACTTTGGCCCTCTTTGGAATCACACTGTAATTAACCTTGACCAGTGTGTGTTTTGAAGGGTGGAATGACTGGCGAGATGCTAATCCTAGAATGTGTACCGCATTAATTGTTCCGGGAACTGTCACAGAAAAGCTGTTTTTATTTAAAGCATACCGCTCCTTACACGAGAACCATCATCTTTTTACTGGCTCACTTTAACACCGGGAACTTGGAGTGTTTCTGTTTGGACATAAAGAAAGTGAGGCATCCATTTCCTGTCTGAGGGAAACTTTGCTCTTCACCAGTGGGCTCTGAGTGCTGAATCCTCTTCCCCCTTTGATAAACCTTTGTTGTTTTTCTTCAATCTGCGGTTGTTGTGTGGTTCTTTCTAATTTTATTTTCCTTTGTGGAATGAACATTGGTATAGACCATCTTGATGGATGGTGGTGGGCAGACCACCAGGAAGAGGGGGATGAGAAGAAAAGTGACATTTAAAAGCTATACTTTCATATGCCACATTTTTTTGAATTTTTTTTTTTTTAGGATAAGGAAACCTGTGTGGGTACCAACAATCAAAGCTACATCTGTGACACAGGACACTGCTGTGGACAGTCTCAGTGCTGCAACTACTACTATGAACTCTGGTGTAAGTCCTTGCGCCTGGTCACTGTCTCTGCTCATTGGGAAGCGGTGGGCTGGGCAACTTCTCTTATTCTCTTAGGGGAAGTGTTGCAAGTAGAGTTTGTTGCAGTGTTCTAGAAGCGATTCCTTGTAGAGGAATGCTCTGGTGCCCTTTGGACACTGTGGGCTAAAGACCAGAAATTATGGTCAGAACCTTCTGAAGAGGCCATGGTTATGAGGTCTGCTGCAGAAACTCCAGCCTGGGGTTCTCTGTGATGTCGCCTCTAAGTGTGTCCTCAGCAGTGGAAACGACACATCCTTCCACGAGCCAGCCCAGACAGACAGGCTTTGCCGTCTTTGCAAAAAGAGATTGTAGCAGCCAACCTGTGAATGCCAGGCGAGACTTTGTGGATAACTTGTAATGCCGTTTTCTTGTAACAACTGTAAGGACTTGTGCCGCCTCCCTCAGATTTCTTGATGTTCTTCCTTATTGGGTCCTGACCTCTGCCTGATGTGTGTATAGAGGGAAGTGGAGTTGAATGAGCTCCTTCAGTTCTTACCAGGATTCCCCATAAAGCATCAAGGAGCTGCTTCTGTTTCTTTTTTTTTTTTAATTTTTTAAAAAATGTTTTTTATTTATTTTTGAGAGACAGAGACAGCACGAGCAGGGGAGGGTCAGAGAGAGAGGGAGACACAGAATCTGAAGACAGGCTCCAGGCTCTGAGCTAGCTGTCAGCACAGAGCCTGACGCGGGGCTCAAACCCACGAACCGTGAGATCATGACCTGAGCCGAAGCCGGACGCTCAACCAACTGAGCCACCCAGGCGCCCCTTTGTTTCTTTACCAGTTCTCAAGCTGAAATGCCTGGAGGCTTGCTCCTCCAGTGACCTCTCCTGTCAACTCCCGGCTAATTGCCGTGTGCAAACAATCCTTCTCTTGTCACTGGTTTGGCGGAGGCCGTGAACTTGCACCTTTCAGACCTGCCCAAGCGTGGTGACATCGCTGTGATCCTCAGGGAGTAAGCCAGGTTCGAGGAGTTCACTGACAAAGTTCACTGGAACTTTGTGTTCCAGTCTTCTCAAAGCTTGGATGAGACCCTATAGGCTGCTGGACAACGAATTGAGAGGACAGGAGAGTCCTTAGGGCAGGGTCCCCAGGTGACCAGCACAGCGCAGGTCCTTACAACTGTCTGTGGAGACGAGAAACTGTAGCTGTTTCCCCAGGTAGTCCTAAGGTCCCGTCATTCCGTCTGCCCGGAAACAACCCGGGCTGGTGTGTCAGAGCATGCCTTCACCGCCAGCATCACCCTGTCCTTTCACCGCTCTTCTCTCTGATCTCCCCACTCCCCCCACGTCAGTGATGGAGTCAGAAAGCAGCTACAAGGGCTGTTGTTTGGTATGGAAAGGAAATTAGACTCTTGGCCGGTCAGTCTCTCCCTCGAATGTAAATGTATTTTGTAGCCCGTGGGAGTGGTTCCTCCAAACAGGCCCTCTCCTCACCCTTATACTTCCCTTCCAGGGCCTGAGAACTGGCTTGTCTGCCTTTCTCAGGAATCCCAGGGGCTGTCAAATGCATACTCCCTTCCCAAGGAAAGGACAAGGCTCAGGATGCCCCCCCCCCCCATTTCTCCCTGAATATAAGCAACAGCAAAGGAGAGCCCAGAACTGCGGCTATTTTAGAAGGGGTGGGGTCAAGGGACTTAGTAGAGGACACAAAGTGCCAAGCAGGTGAACAGACCGTGTTTAAATGTTTTAAAATGTATATAACCACAGGGTTCACATTCTCCCTCCCACCCCTTGTTAAAACAAAAGTCGGAGCTGGGCTGCCAAAAAGCCACAGAGCCACAGTTTGTTTTTCCGGGGCCCGGCCCAGGCAGCGTGGTTGTGGAGAGGCATGGGCTTGCCGAGGGCCTCGTCTCAGACTGACAGCCTTCTGGGCCTCCTGGAGAGCAGGCTCCGAAGCCACCAGAATTGGGTCACCGTTGCCAGGGTGGGGGGTGGGGCAGCAGGGACAGGAGACCCAGATGGCAGGGAGGCAGCCTGGCACCCAAGCACTTCACCCCAAGGGCTCAACGAAAGCCAGAGAAGGAGCTGCTGAGTGGCTGATCATCTCTCCAGTTATGGGCAGCAGGGGTAAGGAGGAGGCCACAGACCAGAGTCCGGACAGGAGAGAGGACTTGCCACTGTGTGAGTTTGCCCACGTTTTCCAAGTTCTGGAGGGATGGGGGTTGTAAAAGCAAAACTGCCCTCATCAGTGCCCAAAAGTGGCTTCTTAGTCAGGACATGCCCAGTGAGTGTCCGCCTCCCTCAAGTTTCTTTGGTATTCTTCCTTACTGGGTCCTGACCTCTGCCTCATGTGTGTATAGAGGGAAGTTGAGTATTGGAATGAGCCCCTTTAGTTCTTACCAAAACTTCATTTTTGGGACACCTGGGTGGCTCAGTTGGTTGAGTGTCCGACTCTTGGTTTTGGCTCAGGTCATGATCCCAGGGTCATGGGATCAAGCCTCGAGTTGGGCTCTGTGTTGAGTGTGGAGCCTGCTTAAGAGTCTCTCCCTTTTCTTCTCCCTCTGCCCCTTGTACCTGCTTGTGCTCTCTCTCTCTAAACAAACAAACAAAACACCCTGTATTTTGGTCGTTTTGAACCCCATTCCTTCTAATTGCCTCGAAACGTCTGAAATGCGAAAAGAATGGGCTTTGGGTTATTCTTTTTGTCTCTTTCCTTTAGAAGGAAAAAAAAGTCTCAGCCAGGAAGTCCTTGGCAGAATTTCTGTCAGACAGAGTACCTCTTTAACCACAGTTGCCTACAGGGAAGGCCTCAGGGGAAAAAAGGGGAAAAATGCCATTTCCACCAACCCTTTTACTGCTCCTGAGCTGAATTTTCCTGTGTGCTGAGTAGTGTCGCGTGCGCGCGCGCACACACACACACACACACACACGCACGCACACACACTGCTTATGTGGACACACAAGTGCATACAGACCTCAGGCTTTGGCCAGCACCCTTTCTCCATGTCTTTTCAGCTGTAACCTAAGCCAGTAGTTATTACTGTGCCTGCATCAGATGGGAAGCAAAGGTTCTGTTTTAGCACTAAGTCTGTAAGGCTGTAAGAGCTGGTCATCATCAGAATTATTATCCCATGCATTTTTATGGCACTTGTACTTTAATTCATTATTCAGTCATTTATTCATTCAGTAAATCCTTATGCCAGTGGTTCTCAAAATTTGGCAAGTATCCGAATTTCCTGGAGGGCTTATTAAAAAACCAAGCTCTGGGCCCTACTCCCAGTTTTTTATTCAGTAGGTCTGAGGTGGACTTGAGAATGTGTGGTTCTAACAAACTCCTACTTGATGCTCTGACCTCTTCTGTGTTAGAAACTGTGGGGAGTCATAATCCTTGCTGTCAACAGCGAATCTCCTAGCAGAGAGAGGAGATAAGACGTAACTCCCTTTAGTGAGACAGAGAGTGGAATGTATGTGGCAGGACCACTGTGAATGTTCAGGAGAGTTTGCTTTGGCTAGGCAAGATTCAGGCAGGCGTCATGGAAGAGGTGGCATTTAACCAGAACAGGGGTGCCTGGATGGCTTAGTCAGTTGAGCATCTGACTTCAGCTCAGGTCATGATCTCACAGCTCATGGATTTGAGCCCTGCACCAGGCTCAGTGCTGACAGCTGAGAGCCTGGAGCCTGCTTCAGATTCTGTGTCTCCCTCTCTCTCTCTGCCCCTTCCCTGCTCATGCTTATCTCTCTCTCTCTCAAAAATAAAATAAACATTAAAGGAATTTTTTAAACACCTGAAGAACACGAAGAAGGGTACAATGGCTTCTCAGGCAGGCAGAGGAACGCCATAGGCCAGGGCCCCACAAGAAAGAACAGAGTAGGCATGATGTTCTTCACTCTTCCCCTGGGGCCATGGGGCTTGTCTGGGAAGGAGTGGGAGGTAAGCTAATGTGCACAGAACTCTGCTACACGTGAGGCACCAAGTAAGGGCTTCAATCGCATCATCTTCTTTCACCCCAAGAGCAACGTTGCTAGGTATGCATATCATCCCCATGTGTCCTGACCCAGGGGCGATAAGTAACTGTTCAGTTGGATGCAGCTGAGGGTTAGGGTCGGTGTGCCTCACTTCAAAGCAACCCCCTTCCAGAACTCTATGAGCTGGACTGGAAGGGTGCTGGGCCCAGGTCATGGAAGGTCTGGAATATGAGTGTTTAATTTCCACCTGAGGATGCTCTTCATGGAACAGGTAGAGCAAAGTGGAAAACCAAAATTGAGAGAGGCCACCAACATCCTCAAGGCCAAAGATCCTGAACTTGGATCTCCTAATTCTCATCCCAGGGCTCTTTTCATTTACCAAGCTACATTGTCCAGGAAGAGGTCGGAGCTGGGAATTTCTGCTCCTGAAATAATTTGAAGGACCTTTACCCAGGCATCATTTTTTCCTTGTTTGGGCCTTAGTTGGGGAGAGGGGAGAGGGGAGTGTTTCTGGGCAGTTGAATTCCCCGGAGGTGACATGAAACTCCGTTTAAGACTGCCCAGCTTGTTTTACACCCGCTAGATTTTCCTATTTAGTGTATCTTAAGATGTTCACTGTTGGGCTGGTTGAAAGGAAGGCCCATGGCATTCGCCACCCTTAGCAGAGTGGAGAGCAGGAAGCTAGGGCCTTCCTCCAAGCCCTGATTGGAGCCCAGCTTCCCCCAATTGGACCCCCATACCCCCTGTTGGACCCCTGCTCCTAGAGTCCAGGCTTCTGGACAAAAGTACATTCATCAGTAGCACTTGGGCTGGCTTTCCAGTGAGTTTAGCTAAGAACAGAACCTAGAAGCAGACTTTGGACTAGTTCCTCACCCTTGCTTTTTTATGGAGTAATTCTTGGGAGGAATTAAAAGAGAAATGGAAAGAACACCCTTCCCATCAGTGGTCATACCTGTAACAAGAAGAGTAGTAACAATCTGGAAAACTTATTATATGCCAAGCATGGTTCTGAGGACTCTCCATATATCAACTTGTTTATTTCTCACAGTGACCAGTAAGGTAGAAACCATTATTCTCCCATTTTACAGATGAGGGAAGTGAAAACAAAATTACCAAGGTCACAAAGCTAGGAAGAGGTTTTGTGAGCTGTGATTTAAACCCAGGTCACTGCCTCTTCTCTTCTGTAACTGCAATCATGCTTATTAGGAAGCTTGTCCAGTCTTTGAGATGAACTTGTAAGCCTTCTGAGGTCTTCTTTTCCCTAATTCACCTTTTTCACATGGCAGTGGCAGGAGCTCCTGCTGATAGCTTTAAGGGGCTAGGAAGGTCACCCACCATCCAGGGGGTAGAAGGAGAGCTAATTTACAATCTGCTTTGGCTTCCTAATGAGGAATTTCCTGCCCAGTTGGGGAGTGGTGTTTTCCCAAGTTTACAGTGAACTCTGGGGCACATGACTCAGTTCCTACGTTGGACTGTGATTGTTTTTCAAAACTTGTTTTCTGTTTTGCTTAGCATGACAAATGCTCCCCACCATGAGATCACAGCTTTCAAAGTTGTCATTGGGGACTGTAGTCTCTGGGTAGATGTGTGTTTGGAAAGGAGAGTGTGCTTCTGTCTTTCTCTGTGTAAACTTTCTTCTTGTTTGTGAAATCTAGCAAAAAGATCAAAAGTTTGTACAGTTCCAGAAGGACCAGTCTGGATATTCTCCCTTTTAAACTTGGTGGGACATTATTCTGACTCCAGTGACTCTCAAGATGGGAGTCCATTTTGTGAGGGCCAGACGAGAGTCTCTTTTGCCTTCCCACATTCACCCCACCAAGTGGGACCAGCTCATTAAGGGTCTTTTCTGGACCTGTGCTAATGCACCATCTTGCCCCTAGACGCATTCTGCTTCCAAGTTAGCTTTCCCTCAGTTTTGATCCACACAAATAATCTTTTGTCATACTGTAGTAGAAATGAAGAAGGGTGCCTGGCCGGCTCAGTCGAAAGAGCATGCAACTCTTGATCTTGGGGTAGTGAGTTCAAACCCCATGTTGGGTGTAGAGTATACCTAAATAAATAAAAACTTAAAAAGAAGAAATGAAGAAATTAAGAACTTGGTTTGAGACTTATAAATATAACATCATACAGTTGGTACGTGGGGAGGGAAAATTTTTCTACCCATGATACTACATGAAAAGAAGTAGGGTGGTGGAATTTCAATGGACACATGAGTTGTCTGGTGCTCTCTTAGATATGATTAAGGCAGTTTTGCTAAGGGTGTGTGTTCTAGTTGTCTCATTTCTTCCCCCCAGTCTCCTGCCCTGCCTAATTTTTCCTTTAAAAAAAAATCTGTTTTTCTATTATACTCCTAGTTCAGTGGATCTCAGTCTTTTTTTCTAGATGAGGATTCCCCTAAGAATCTAGGGCAGCTGGGTGACTCAGTTGGTTAACCATCCAGCTAAGGTTTTAGCTCAGGTCATGATCTCAGTTTCGTGAGTTCAAGCCCTGCATCAGGCTCTGCGCTGTCAGCTCAGAGCCTGCTTGGGATTCTCTCTCCTTCTCTTTCTGCTCCTTCCCCAATTGCACTGTCTCTGTCTCTCTCAAAATAAATTCCTAGACTTACAAACAGAATCTGATGATCTTAAAACCTTTTCCCCAGAAAAGCCTGTAAAGCAGTGCATTGGTCAGGATAAGCTATAGGTCATGCTTAGTAACAAAAAAATCCAAATCATAGTGACCCAAAACAACATGTTTACTTCTCAGACTGTATGTCCATTGCAGGTTGGATGGGAGCTTCATTCCCACTTCATCATTCTCTGAGTCCAGCCTGACCCTGAAGTCAGTATCTGAAATGTTGCCAACTGTCATGGACTAAAGGAAAGAAAATCTTACATAAGCAAGAAATGTTCTGGCCTCCATTGACATAAGTCACTTCCAGCCTGTATTCATTAGTTAAGAACTAGTCTCAAACCCTTGCCCAGTCATAAGGGGGCCATGGAGTTTAAGCCTACCCATATGCCCAAAAGGGGAAAACCAGAAGTATATGGCCAACATGAAAAACAGTTCCCAAGATTTTTCTTTATTCTTTCTTTTTTTTAAGTTTATTTATTTGGAGAGAGAAAGAGAGAGTGAGAAAGAGCGAGTGGGGGAGAGAGCCCTCTCCCCCTCTCATGCTCGCTCTCTCTCTCTCAAATTAAAAAAAAATCGTGCTTGGCTGGCTCAGTTGTTAGAGTAATGCAATTCTTGATCTCAGGGTTGTGAGTTCGAGCCACACGTTGGGGGTAGAGTTTACTTAAAAACAAAAAGAAGGAGTGCTTGAGTGGCTCAGTTGGCTGAGCATCAGACTCTTGATTTTGGAATCATCATAATCTTGGTGATTCGTGAGATCGAGCCTGGAGTCGGGTTCTGCACTGACAGTGTGGGGCCTGCTTGGGATTCTCTCTCTCCCTCTCCCTCCCCCTCTTGCTCTCTCTCTCTCTCTCAAAATATAAATAAATAAATATTTTTTAAAATAAAAAAGAAAATATTTGAAAAGAAAATCATGTTTTATATATATCCTATATTGTCCCTGGGTCATTTATGTTGCAGCATTAAGGTTAAAAGTTGGTTTACCCACATTGCAACTACTGTATTGTAAATGATGGAAAATAATTGCATATGTTAAAAAAATATGAAACTTTATAAAGTAAAAAAAAAATAAAAATTTTAAATTTAAAAAAAAAGTTGGTTTACCTGTAGGTAAGAAACTATTGAAAAAAATGACTTGGGAGGTAACACCTAGTTGAGGTAGATGCTAATTATCTAATGGGAGAAATGTATGTTAAAAGTATACCAAGAAGTATAAAGGATTGCGAGACTGTGCTGGGCAGGTGAGAGAAATGTAGGTAATATGGAAGAGTGGTTAGCCCAGAAACTCTTAGACCGGACTCTAAAATGCATTTAGAACCAGGTTCTTCAGCAGAATGCATTGTACTTACTTGTGCCGTCAACCCCCAACCCTGAGGAGGGTCGCAGATCCAGATCGAAGGGGCTGAGGCTGTTACAGGACAGCATCAGGGACCCGCTTCTCTCCCAGAGCTCTTTTCTGGCCTCAGCACCATTTCCAAGGGCTCGTGTAATGTGTTTATCCAGTCCTCCCTCAGCCGCAGCCAGGAGAGAAAAATATAAGTGAAATTAAGCAAATGTCAGTAGTGAATCTGGGAAAGACCCCAAGAGAGACTTAAAAATAATTTTCTTTATGGTAATGTTTATTTTAGAGGAGAAAGAGAGACAGCACAAGCAGTGAAGGGGCAAAGACAGAAGGAGACACAGAATCTGAAACAGGCTCCAGGTTCTGAGCCATTGGCACAGAGCCTGACGCAGGGCTCATTCCCACAAACCACAAGATCATGACCTGAGCCAAAGTCAGATACTTAACCTACTGAGCCACCCAGGTGCCCCAGACCTCAAGGGAGACTTCTGACTTCACCTTATGTGTATGTTCTCTGGTTAGAAATGGGGTTTTAGGGGTGCCTGGGTGGCTCAGTCGGTTAAGCATCTGGCTTCGGCTCAGGTCATGATCTCCTGGTTCATGAGTTCGAGCCCCGCGTCAGGCTCTGTGCTGACAGCTAGCTCAGAGCCTGGAGCGTGCTTTGGATTCTGTGTCTCCCTCTCTCTCTGACCCTCCCCTGCTGGCACTGTCTCTCAAAAATAAAAAAAAATAATAAAAAGAAATGGGGTTTTGAGGGGCACTGCCAGCACAGGGCCTGCTGCAGGGCTCAAACCCACAAACTGTGAGATCGTGACCTCAGCTGAAATTGAGTAAGATGCTCAACCAACTGAACCACCTGGGCTCCCTGCTTTTTTCATTTAATGTTAGAAACATCTTTATATGCCAAAAGTAGTATTCTATGAATATTTTTTAATGATTTATATCATTTCATTGTGTGAATACATTCTCAGAGGAACTGAAAAACCTACCTAGAAATTTATTTTTTTTTTTGAGTAATTTCTCCTCTGAACATGAGGCTTGAATTCACAACCCAGAAGAGGTCTATGCTCCACTGACTGAACCAGCCAGGTCCCCTCCTCTATTAGTTTTTTAAATAAAAGACACCAAAAATATAAAATTGGTCACAGTTATTTTTAAGTTTAATTTACTTTTTTTCCAGTTTTATAATTTGAAAGGGAAAATTGAAATTTTTCCTAATCCTACTACTTAAAAATAAGTCACTATTTTTGTTGCCTTTCCTTCCAGTCTCTTCCCCTCCATATGTGTGTGTGTGTGTGTGTGTCTGTGTGTGTCTCTCTGTTTGTGTATATATATTTATATATATATATTTTAAACATTTATTTATTTTGGAGAGACAGAGATAGAGCACAAGCAGGAGAGGGACAGAGAAAGAGAATCTGAAGCAGGCTCTAGGCTCTGAGCTGTGCTGACAGCTCAGAGCCCGATGCGGGGCTTGAACCCATGAACTGTGAGATCATGACATGAGCTGAAATCAGATGCTCAACTGACTGAGCCACCGAGGCTCATATATATATGTTTTTGTTTTTTTTTAAACAAAATTGCTCAAGGATTTTCTTCATACATTTGAAGATTGGAGAGGGGTCTTATATTGGGGTTTGCAAAGATTCTCTGAGTCTGACCCAAGAGGACACAGTGGGGAATGAGAAGGAATAATCTGCCTGGGGAAAGGGAGGCTAATGACACTAAGTCTAATGTAATTACAGGCCAAAGAGAGGTGGGGGTGTTACTTGCAACTGTAGGAGATGGAATTGTACCGGATTATATCAAGAGCAGAGGAAGTCATTTACACTCTCTAGGGAAGAGATGGACCTGAGGCAATTAGAATTTTTCCAAGTATAACTTTAATGACTCTTCAGTATTAGACCAATATACATGGTAGAGAAAAAGCCGAGATCTTTTGGTAATGTCAAGAGAATTCAGAATTCTTTTATCAGGCAGCCCCTCCGAGGCCCCTTGCAGTTGCTGATTTGCTGGGATTTTTGAGGGGCCCTTTGCTTTTGGTGAGCAGTCTCCTATAGCAGCAGGAAGAGAGGCTCTGAACTGGCCGTAAGTTACTGAGCAGGGCTTGCAGGTGGGAGTAGGAGACGAGTAACTAGAAGCATTTGTCTCCAAGACCCCAAAGAGAGAAGTACGCTATCCTAAAAGGTAAACATATTTAATGCCCACTAAACCTAAAACTTAGGACCTGTGGTGCTAGAGATGTGCCTCCTGCCCTCTCCCATCCCATCTTGCATGCTGGCACAAACACATGTGAAAATCGAACACAGGTTCCAAATATGAATTCACTAGGTGAGGCCCGACAGTGCCAGCCTCGACCAGGTGGGCATGGTCTGGGGGCCCCCCCTGCTCGGAAGGCTGCCCCTCTGGCTGGTGTTCACTGTGCATGTGTGCCTCTCTGCCTTGCCTCCCCGCCCCCAGGGTTCTGGCTGGTGTGGACCATCATCATCATCTTGAGCTGCTGCTGTGTGTGCCACCACCGCCGAGCCAAGCATCGCCTTCAGGCCCAGCAGCGGCAGCATGAAATCAACCTGATCGCCTATCGAGAAGCCCACAATTACTCAGCGCTGCCATTTTATTTCAGTACGTACCCTAAAAGCTACCAAACCCCACCCTCAGGAGGGCACACAAACTGTGGACCTCTGTGGGCCCCTTACCCAGCATAGTGCAATCTGCAGGTGCAGTGATGAGGGGGCACTCCCCTTTAGCACAGAGGAGCAGAGGCTGTGGATATAGCACCTTGAAGCCGCCAGGCTGGTCCAAACCCACAGCAGTTAGGTTCTGACCAGGTTTCTGATTCTTTAACAAACTATTTGTTTAAGGCAGATGGTCAGAGGATGTATGATGTGAGTAAATCAAGATTTAGATTTCTGTGGCCTGAAATCTTCCCATTTTGCTTACTGCCTGGTGATATGCCTGAGCAAAGCCTGCCATGAAAGGCAGGTGTGGGGAGGGGGTGACATTGGGACTTCCTGAGAACCAAGAAACTTGACAACTCACTGAAGGACACTCCCATGACTTCCCCGGTATTTCTTTACACATGACCTGTCAAAAGGTCAGTGGAGGCCCAGCTTGTCCAGAGCCATTCTACAGTGTGTTCTTCTGGGACACCTGGTGGCTCAGTCAGTTAAGCCTCTACTTCGGCTCAGGTCATGATCTCGCTGCTTGTGAGTTTGAGCCCCATGTTAGGCTCTGTGCTGACAGCTCAGAGCCTGGAGCCTACCTTGGATTTTGTGTCTCCCTCTCTGTCTCTGCCCCTCCCCTACTCACATTCTGTCACTCTCAAAAATAAACATTAAAAAAAAAAAAAAAAGGTCACTGGTGTGGAATTCCACATCTGGAAGCATTAAGTGCTTAGCACAGTGCCTGGCATATAGTAAGTGCTCAATAAATGCTAGCAGTTATTGTTAAAACTACACCATCTGTGCCTTGAGACATTCAGTACATTCGAAAGATAATAAGCCTTGGTTGGCAGGCCCCTCGCCTTTCACTGGTAACCCACCCGCTCCTGATCTGAGTCACGATGAGGTTTGGTTTGTCTTTCTAGACCACCTTCAGCCACACTAGAGTGAGGGACAATACAGATTTCTAATCTCCCAGAAAAAAGGGCCCTTTACATAGTATGCAACTGGAAGGGTGGCAGGAACGGGGAGGGGAGAAAAACGTTGTCAGGAAGTCTTAAATTAGGGTCCCTGATCCTGAGGCTTTATGGGACATAGATGGAGGACACAGTCTGAGCAAGAAACATGAGACTAGGGGGCATGTGGAAACGGATCTCTTGGCCATTCACCACATTTGCCTACCCCTCTGCCTACGCTGCAGCCAGGCAGAAATCTTGCCTATGAAGCAGCTTTAGGGGCTCTCAGATTTCAAGAAGCTAGATTAGGTCACTCCCAGTCTGTCCCTCCTCCTCGGCACAGTTGCCCCATCCCCGTGCCCCGCCCCCAAGCAGGAGCTGTAGCTGTCACTTGGCAGGTATGCTGGAAGGGGCATGTGTTTAGTGCAAGCTTTGCAGTCTGTCCTACAACATTCGCCAGTGCAGTAATTTCTCCTCCCTGCCTCCTCATTTTAGGGTTTTTGCCAAACTATTTACTACCTCCTTATGAGGAAGTGGTGAACCGACCTCCGACTCCTCCCCCACCGTACAGTGCCTTCCAGCTACAGCAGCAGCAGCAGCAGCTGCCTGTGCAGTGTGGCCCCGCGGGCGCCAGCCCCCCGGGCTCCGATCCCACCAGGGTCCCCCAGGAGGCGCAGAGTAGCCCCTTGTCGGGGCCCAGCAGAAGCAGCACGAGACCCCCGAGCATCGCAGACACTGAGCCCTCCGACGTGCCAGCCAGCACAGCAGCCACCAAAGCCGCAGAAATGGAGCCCAGTGGCTCTGTGGCAGGCCTGGGGGAGCTGGGCCCCGGGGCCTTCCTGGACAAAGATTCCGACTGTAAGGAGGAGCTGCTGCGAGATTACAGCTCCGAGCAAGGCAGCACCCTCCCCGATAGCAAAGACAAGACTCCTGGCCGACATCGCCGCTTCACAGGTGACTCAGGCATCGAGGTGTGTGTATGCAACCGGGGCCACCATGACGACGACCTCAAGGAGTTCAACACGCTCATTGACGACGCTCTGGATGGGCCCCTGGACTTCTGTGACAGCTGCCACGTGCGGCCCCCCGGTGACGAGGAGGAAGGGCTCTGCCAGCCCTCCGAGGAGCAGGCCCGCGAGCCCGGGCACCCCCACCTGCCACGGCCGCCCGCGTGCCTGCTGCTGAACACCATCAATGAGCAGGACTCCCCGAACTCTCAGAGCAGCAGCTCCCCCAGCTAGAGCAGGCCCTGCCTGCGGCTTGACAACTTGGCACAGCAACCAGGGCAGGGGAGCGCCATGACGGAAGCATTAAGTGACTTTCCGGAAGAGTGGTCCAGCCACTTCCGTTCCTTGCCCCCCGCCCCTCGGCTCCTGCATTTTCCTGCATCTCCCGTTGCAGCGGGGGGCGTGGATGCCTCTCCGCCCACAGAAGCACGGTGTTGTGGGGGACTGAGAGGTTGGTTCTTTCTGTGACTCATTCCTCATACCCCACCCTGTCCCCCTTTCTCTCTTTTCAAGTCATATCTCACTCCCCGCTTGGTCAGAGAGATGTGTGTTTCAGAAGCCCCAAGGAGGGGGCTGAGACTGTGCCCTGAGGTCACTCTTGGTGGTGGAGTGGATTTATGCTCTGGCGTTCGTTTAAGAGAACTTTGCTGTGTCTCAGCCTGGGAGAGGTGGCAGGTCTCAGCCCTGGGTGAAGAAGGAAGGCCGCAGAGGCCCAGGGATTGTCACCCCTCGCTGCCCTTGGCTGCAGAGCTAGAGCTGGGCTTGTCCTTGGGGCAGCAGAGAGCTCGTAGACAGTTTTGTGGTAGGCTGGTGGGGGGCTTACTGCTCTCTCAGATTTCAGGTGATGAGGTCAATGTACCACTGTGCATCCTTGCGGGCGCCCTTCCCAGCAGGTTTTGGCTGGCCACAGACTGGTTCAGTGTGGAACATCCTATCACGTTTCTGGTTTTTCTTTAAACAACAACAGAGCTGAAAACAAGAACTTTACCAGTGGGGGCAGGCAAGAATTCTGTTCTGGAAAAGGGAATTCTGTGGCTCTATCCCAAGTTGACCTTGAAGGAACCTGGCTACCTTTGAGCCAGGAAGAGAGGTTTCGTGTGCAGGCTTGGGTGGGGGCTGTCTCAAACTTTGGTGGGAGCACAGGAGGCCCTGAGCCGTGGCAGTGGATACAGGTGCAGCTCTCTGCATCTCTGTCCTTTGCTCTGTGCCTGTAGGTGACCAGGGTCCCCCCCCACCAACACACAGTCTGCAGGCCTTCATGCCTTGCTGTTCTCTGTGAACAAATGAGGCTGTGGGTCCTCACAAGGAGTGGCCCCATAGCCTGGCTTTTACACAGTATTTTCTCTTGATTCTGAATAACTTCTTCTGGGTTTGTTTTGTTTTGTTTTTTTAAACTGACCACTTGGGGAAAAAAATGCCTTGGTTATCTGTGGTTTTCATACCCTTTCCCAGCCCTTCCCCAGCCCCCTTTTTGAGTGGGGTAACTATTTTTGTAGCCTATGTAAAGAGCCTAAGTGGCCCAGGTAGGAGGGTGAAGGCAGGGGTCCGGAAAACCTGCAGGATCCTTATTACTGTAGTTTGGCTTCAGATAACCAGTTGAGTTTGATAGGAATAACCTGAATGGAGAAAGCAAACAGCTAAAACTAACATTCCCTTTCCAGCGCTGTTCATGTGAGAGTGATTCTTTCCCCCTCTCTTGAACGATGATATTCACGTTAGGCATTGACGTTACAGTAAGAAAGGAAAAATTTAAAAAAATCTATACATATGTACAAAAATAGACAAATCCAAGGCTGTGAGGTAAACGAGTGTCTGCGTTTGGAGTCCACAAAACCAAAATCTGTGTTGAACAAAGTGAAGTCTATGTACAATGACTTTTTGGATCGCCTGTGTATGTCTGTCCACTGTGTGTGAGCCCCCAGCCCTGTGTTCCTGTGAATATACTTTGAATGGCAGCCGTTGTGCTCACGTCAGCCACACGTTCGGAGCAGATATGGCCCTCTCAAGGTAATTTATTTTACACATTTACTGTTTACTGAACAAACGTCTGACTGTGTACTCGGGTGTATCCAGCAGCATTGTCGATGGCAGCCCCGCCCCCACGCCCACCCCCACGTCCCTGTTCTGCCAGAGATAACTGTGCTCGAAGTAGAGGCTTTCCTCTACCCATCACTGCAATTTGCACATCGCTCCGTGGACACTTGGAGGCCTGTGTTCTGTTCCCTGTATATGGAAATGTGCTCTGAACCTGCCAGCCTCCCTCGGCTCCTCCTGGCCCTAGGGATCAGCCCCCAGGGGGCGTTCAAAACCACTCTGCCCAGAAAGGCGAAGGCGGAACTTCAGACAGAAGCTTGATTGGATCTTCAGTGACAAGCTTGGACTAGCTGTGGCCCTTCCCGGAATTGCCAGGAGAGTTTGGCAGACACCGCAGTGCCATAGGGCTTACCTCTCTCTGCTGAGGCCCAGCGTCGTGCAAGCAAGCCCGGGTGTGGCAGGAGTGGGCGGGAGTGCGTCAGCAGCCCTCAGATGCCTTTCCTTCCACTGTTGTTTTTTTTGTTTTGTTTCGTTTTGTTTTGTTTTGAATAAAATCCCAAACAACTCACTGAAGGATTCACCAAAATGAATCCTTCTTCAGTTAACTGATCAAATGGATGAATTCTGGCCCTCTCAAGTTTCCTTCCCCAGCAGGGAGTAGGGAACTGGTCTGCGTGTTAACTGTTGGGGTCACTGCAGCGTCCTGCCCTAACGGCATGAGAAAAATCGAATGCAGCCACGGAGCCAGGAGCCAGGCTTGATTTCAGCGATCACAGTCTGGCCCCTGCCAAGGGGGGCTCCCCTGCCAGGAGAGAGATGGAAATAGGAAGCTGAAAGACTAGTCGGGGCAGGGCAGGGGTTGGGGGGCAGGGAGATTTGACTGAATCTGGTTTTTCATGTGAACGAGAAGCAAGGGGCTGGTCTGGTGGAGGGTTTGGTGCTACAGTCGGAAGAGTTGCAAATGCTAACACATTCCTGTGTGAGGCACATCACCATTTGTCAGTTCTTGTGAATATGTGTATTTTAAGCAATAAGATTCAGCTGGTCAGACTTTTCTGGGCAGTCTCGGTGACGCATTTCCTGTGCTGTGATTGTTCTGAAGACAGAGTGGCTCTAACCACTGTGAGAAGCTCAAATAAAATCAATCCCAAAAATGCAACTGTTTTTTTTCTTGCAGCACTTTGTTGTTGTTGTTATTGTTCCCCTTCCTCATACATCAGGGGTCAAACTCCCAAGATTCCTAGCTGCATTTTCCCCTGGTCCACACAGAGACCAAGAGAAGTCTCAGAGGAGTCGAGGACAGGCCCCCGTCCCAAGCGGAGACCACAGGGCCAAGGGTAGGCTGGGTAATGCTTCTGCTGAGGCCACACTTTGCCCTGATGAGTTTTCCCCAAATCCTTTCTCTGCCAAGGTTATATTTCTGATGTTTGGAATACTTAGTAAAGTCCCACAAGCAGGTTAAAATCAGACACAAAAAAAGCAGAAACAAGTTTTGTCAGATACCCAGAAGCTGAAATGACATTTGAAAACAAACAAGCACTCTGTGAGATCTTTTAATGATGTGATACAGGGGTGCCTGGCTGGCTCAGCTGCTGGAGTGTGTGACTCTTGATCTCAGGCTTGTGAGTTCGAGCCCCGCATTGGATGTAGAGATAACTTAAAAATAATACAAATTTTGGAGGCACCTGGGTGGCTCAGTTGGTTGAGCGTCCAACTTCGGCTCAGGTTATGATCTCATGGTTAATGGGTTCGAGCCACGTTTGAGCTCTGTGCTGACAGCTCAGAGCATGGAGCCTGCTTCAGATTCTCTCCCTTCCTCTCTCTCATCCCCACTTCCACTCATGGTGCCTCTCTTTATCTCTCTCTCTCTCTCTCAAAAATAAATAAACCACTAAAATTTTTTTTTAAATCTTTAGGGAAAAAATAGTCTGATAGAAATGTGTGTGGGGCCTGGAACTTGATACACAAAGCATGTATGACTCTCCCACTTTGTGCCCAACACTGTGCTGGATGTGGAGGAGAATGCAAAAGAAATATAGAGGACCAAACCTCTGCCCTCTAGGAGTTAAGTTCTAGTCAGGAAGACAAAACATCCATGTAAAATAGTTACCAACAGGAGGCAGATTGTGAAGAAGTGAGTGGTACAGATTCAGGGAATCTTGAGGAATTGCGGGCGCTTGTTTGAGGTCTTGCCTACCAGGCAGGGACTTGAGAACTGATTTCACACCATGAGAGAGCCCCTGGTGTGCCAGCACCTGCCATCCTGGGCCAGTGATCTTTCCTAAGACTCCTTGTCATTTTACCTCCTCCTTAAGACCATCCTCCTAGAACTTTGAGTCCGATGTAAAGAAGTCTCTGCTCTAAGGGAAGGACCAGCCTTCTGTCTCTGCCCGGAAGGGGAACACTGCCACCCAGCAGGACTTCTTGCGTGGCCTGGAGGTGGGCAAAGCAACATGATGTGCATCTTGGAGCCCTCCCAGAGGGGGTTTCTTCCCTGAGTGGAATGCTCACTAATGGGCCCGCAGAGGATGCTGACAGCATTTGTCTTCCCAAGGCCCTGGGTTCACCCTGCAGTCAGCATGATTGTCTAAGAGTCCAGTGTAAGGCAGACAGGCCCCCACCCCCATCTTTGACCCTGGGCCAGAGGTCACTATTCTGGCCCCTCAGTGACTCTAGTGGGATGGTTTGCTGCCTAGTTGCTTTTAAACTGTTGGGCTCCTCCAAGTAAGCCCAGGGGAGCCATATTCGCATCTAGAGACAGTTCTGTTCTAAAACCATGGGAAAGGACTGGGGGAATACATCATTCCTGCCTTCGTTAAACTAATGTCTGAGTGGCAAAACAACAACAACAAAAAAGGAGCGCCATTCTCACAGACTGCATGCTAGAGGCCATGCATGAACACTGATGCCTAGGTCTGTGAAGGCCCCCTTTCTGCACCCCAGGTTCCTGGCTCACTGAGTTCCTCATTTCTCTAGTGAGGTATAGCGTTGTCTGTTTCTATTGCCCAGGTGACCAAGTTCAGCCGGAGACAATACCAATTCTCTGAACCACAAAACAGGAGCTTTGATGAATAAGAATCTCAAGAAACTTCCTCTTCTCCAGTTTCCTCTGTTTTCAGCCAGGGAGGAGAAAGAGGGTCTGACTCAGGAGGAGTGGGGAGTGGGCTTGGCTAACTGTTGGCCGAACTTCTGGAAACCTGCTTCTGCCTGAACCTAGTGGTAAGCGGATTGTTTGGGATGGGGGGGGGGGGTCCCAGCCTGGCCACAGGTGACCGGCCTTAACAAGATGAGCATTTATCAAGCACCTACCATGTGCTAGGCCTCGGGGATTCATATATGCCTTGGACCAGACTCCTCTTCAGAGAGCTAAGGGCCCCAAGGGGAAAAACGGCATGTAAACAGTGTTAGTAGCAAATATAAGTACCACGAAGCACGTGTGCACAGCATGCTTTGGAAGAGAATGTCACCCACCTGGGGGAATAGGGTAGCCTACCTGGAACAGGGACCTCTAAACTGAGCTCACCAGGTCAAGAATGGTATAAAGGGAATTCTAGGTAAATGTTTGTTTTGCAGATTATTGAATGCATACTGTGTGCCAGGTGCTGAAAAGCACACAAAAGCATGGGAGGCTGAGATGTCTAAAGCTGCTAGCAATTTAATCTTTGCAGATAAGTGCATTCTGGGAAATGACGGGAAATGCATCTGGAGAGGTAAACTGGTAATACAGTAATTTGTCTTTATTGTTCTGTTTACTGACTGCACATTATTGGGTCTTGTGTAAGCATATTACCTACATTTTTTTTTCATTTTAGCCTCAAAGCAGCCTGAGGTATGGACAGATTTCTTAACAGTGTTGCAGCTTTCAGAGAAGTTGACTGACTTGTCCAAGACCACACAGCTAGGAAGCGGTAGAGCCAGGATTTGAACACTGAAGAGCTGGTGCTCACAAGGCACACGAAGAACTTTTGATTTCTTTTCAAAGGTGAGAGGGAATCAGAGAAAGGCGGTGAGCAGGCAAGTAGCCCAGACACTGTTTCCTCAGGAGCTACCTTATCTCCCTTGCTTATCTCCCTGGCCTTGTCAGGAGCTTCCAGAGGCCCCCACACTGAGCCCGGCGTCCCTGCCAGAGCCTGTCTGTGCCGAAATGGCCTCACACATGGTGCAGATCAATACTGACGTCCCCTGGGAGGGTGAATCCCCCAGGAAACGTTGTAAAAACCTCAGGAATTAGAGCTTTGGGGTGGCTTGGAGGGAAGAAGAGGATTC
>NC_043701.1:160939054-160992065 GCF_006229205.1 Suricata suricatta
GGGGGGGGGGGGGGGGGCAGGGGTGCGTGGCAGGATCATCAGGGCCTGCAGGGGAGGTTCCCGGAGGTCCTGTCCTGAAGACAGACCTTTCTGGACATCCTTAGAGGAGGACTTATTCTGTGGATCTGGCTGTAGGCAGTGGCAGTAAAGCCAGTATTTATCGAGGGACTAAATGCATCATATAGGTCCATATTTGACCTTCAGCAACATTCTGGGGTGGGTTGTACCATTTGTATGCACACCTCACACATCCATATTACAGTTGAGAAAACTGCCGTTTAAGAAGGCCGAGTAAGGTGCCCATGGTCACTGAGTCGTAAATGACAACACTGGGAGAACTTGCCTGCACAGCCTGGCCTCTTAACGGTCTACAGTTCCCCTGCTCCCCCGGGTCCTTTCTGCTTTTTACCCTCCCCAGGGCCTCGGATAGTGAGCAGCACAGTGATAAGTTACCCCACTCCCTAAAGGAGGAAATGGGTTTGAGAACCTAGCAATGGGCCTAAGATGCAGGGCGCAGCACCTGGGGAGGCTGGAGACTAGTACCTGGGTCCTCCTCATCCAGTCCTCCCTGAGCCTCTCACCTCTGTGATTGGATTCCTTTCCTCCAGAGGTGGGTGTCTACACCTAGGCATGTGATTGGAGAAGGGGCTCATGTCTTTCAGGTTTTATGACCACCAGAGGCACCAGAACAGTCACACACTCTCACCCACCCCCACTCCACACCAAGGTTGCCGGAGGGGTCCCCTCCCCTCAGAGTGGAGACTCTGGGGAGCTGCCCTTCTGAAAGACAAGGACGGCCCATTTCTCCTGGGACCGCCAGGTGTTTTGGCTCACAAGAGCTGAGTATTAAATTTCCAGGAATTTTATGAGCTATTTATTAAATAACCCTTTAAAAAATTAACTATTTAAACCTACCAATGAATGCATTGAAATAAAAACAAAGGTAAAAAAATACTCAAAACTAATCATTTGCTGATTATTTTACTATGTGTTACTATTATCTATGCCCTTGAGGTTATTTACATCTATGTGTGGTGGGAATACAACATAACAGTATTTACTACGTGATATAATCGTAAATAGCATATAATGCTACTGTATATCTCTTCGCAACTCTGTGCTCAGTGACCTCACATTGGTGGCTTGAAATGGTTACTCATAGTGAGGAGTGTTTACATCATGGCAAATGGCAAATGCTACAGATCAGGGCTCTTCCCTACCACTAGCACCAGGGAGCTGATTGTTTAGTGTTTATTTACCATCATACCACTGGGTCAGGGCATTCTGAGGCTTGAAATGGGACTGTGGGGTCTTGGCAAAGCCCTTCCAGCTTGGTCAAAGATCTGGGCTTCCTTCTGCATAAGGAGATAGTCTGTTTATCACTGGACCAATTAGCCAAGGGATTTAGAGCATTGGACTCAGTCCTGTTGTGTGTCTGACTTACTTGCCAGGTGCTGATGTGCAGGGTAAGGAACATGAGAAGACTCAGTCTTCAGTCTTGAACTCTGGAGATTCAGGGGCAGATAGAGCCCCTGGGGGACACTACAAGCATTCTGAACCCAAGCCGATGCTTAGGTGTGTGTGGGATTCAGTACAAGGAACAGAGGCTGAAAAGGAGATAAGCACAGGGGCTGGGAGTCATGAGATCTGTCCTGGAATAAGGCTTGCCCCCTGAGACTTAGGATGGGAGGCGTTAGGCCAGTGGGAAAAGGCCTTCTTGGCAGGGGAAGGGCAGTGTGGGCAAGAGCCAGAGGCCATTTTCTGAAAGGACATTCAGCTTTGTACTCTCCCCGGCCAGACACCTGAGCCCTCCTGCACGGACACCCGGCACGTGAGAAGGAAAGAGTGTCTGGCTCCTCTCCCTGCATCATTGAAATCTTGGGTTCTGGGGCGCCTGGGTGGCTCAGTCGGTTAAGCGTCCGGCTTCGGCTCAGGTCAGATCTCACGATTCGTGGGTTCGAACCCCGCGTCGGGCTCTGTGCTGACAGGTAGCTCAGAGCCTGGAGCCTGTTTCAGATTACAGAATCTGAATCTGTGTCTCCCTCTCTCTCTGACCCTCCCCTGCTCGCACTGTCTCTCTCTGTCTCTCAAAAATAAATAAAAAACATTAAAAACATTTTTAAATTAAAAAAAAGAAATCTTGGGTTCTAGTCCCAGCTCTCATGCTAAGAAGCTGTGTCTTAGGCCAGGTCACCGCCTCTGCTCTTGGCCCCACTGGCCCTCAGTTGTGTCCTCTTCAAAATGAAGGATTCGTCTCTCATTTCCTTGCCACTCAATGATCTGATTCAATAGTTGGAGAGCAGAATACTTAACTCACCTCCAGCCCATCTACTCCCCTTCGCTTTAAGCCAAGGGTAGCTTGGCTCTAGACCAGCCACAAGCTGATGAGGGCAGAGGATCCTGGGAGAGCAAGGGGCCTGCCACCAGTTAAACCCTTTCCCGTCGGCCCACTGTGGTGTCAGCATTTTTCCACGCTGCTTTAATGATGGGAGCTGGTCAGCCACAGCTGCCCACAAACTCCTCTGTGCACTCTTTAGCAAGACCCTGAGGTTACTGGCCAATAAAGGCCAGGACTGAGTTGGGGGGACAGTAAGGAATGGTCTCTTATCACTGGATTATCAAACTCTTTGAAGGAAGACGGTGCTGCTATAACGGAAAACTTTGTCCCTCCTTCCTTTCAGGGGCTCTCTTGATTTCTTCTTCTAAAAACATGGCCAGACAGGGTCTCAGCCTTACCCCACTAGCCCTTCCAGAACCCTCTGCCAGTCAGAAAAGAAGGAGTGGGTTGATGATCTGACCTTGGCCCAGCTGGCGCCAGGGAGCTGATGTTGGAGCCTCTCTTCTGAGTTAACAGGCAAGGGTCAATGTCTCCCGGGGCATCTCAGGACATCTTTCGCTTGCAAACTGGCCAGTGGCCAAGGTTTGGATGCTGGTTTCAAGATTTGAAGAAGTCTGGGAGTCATTTTCTAGTGAGGCCTTTACAGACTTCCTGGGGTCGTGGCGTGGGGAGCAGAGCAGGGCCCAGGGGCTTGAGCAAAAGTCTACTACAATGCTTTCCTGGCAGTGTTTACCCCAGGACAGGATGAGGGAAAGGACACTTGCTGATCTTTGGGGACCAAGACAAGAGGGATGGGTAGTGGTGGCTTGAGTTTGCAGATTACACACACTCCCTCCGAAGGCAAACGTTTGAGGTACACACAGTAATTCCTGTGTGGATCAAACAAGATCTGCTCTACTTCCAAAATATGAGCAATCCCACCATCTCTCACCATATCCACTGCTGTGGCCAGGGGCTAATTCACCGTTACCGCGTTCTCCTGGACCAGTACAACCAATTCCTCCTCCCTACCCCTTCTCTCACCCTCTCAGACCAGTCAGTCTCCACTCAGCAACTAGGGTGGTCTTAAAAATACAAACCAGGGAGGCTGAGCATCCAACTCATGGTTTCAGCTCAGGTCATGATCTCATGTCTCGTGGATTGGAGCCCCATGTTGGGCTCTGCACTAAGCCTGCTTGGGATCCTCTCTGTCTGCTCCTCCCCACTCATGCACACTCTTTCGCTATCTCAAAATAAATAAACTTTAAAAAAATTTCAAACCAGACCCACCCACTTACATGTATATCCCCCCACTCCCCCGCCCAACAGTGACTTCCTATCATATTTGGGGTAAACACCTAACCTCCTTCCTGCTACTTACAAAGGCTCCATGGGACCTAGCCTCTAATCTGACCCCACCAGGAACTGTTCTCCCCTTTGATTTGCTCTGCTCTCGCTGTGCTGACCCCTCCCACCTAGAGAACTTTCCACCTAGAGAACTGCTTCCTCAGCATGGGATGCTTTCCCCCAGATCTTTATACCTTCGCAACTACTGGCTTGCAATGGCCACCCTCCACTCTGCCATTGTCTTCTCACATCACCAACATCCAGTATAATTGACTTCAAAGCACTTAGGAGTCTCTGCAATGCTTATTTGTCAGCCCTCACTGGAGTGTAAGCTTCACGAAACCAGGGAGCTTGAGTGTCCAGGGACAGTGAGTGGCACATAGTAGGTGCTCAATAAACATTTGTCCAAAGAATGAGTGAACAAATGAACAATAAATGAACTGCTCAGGGACCAGGAAGAAAAACTGTTTTGTTTATGCATACCGTTACCAGGGATTGCAGACTAGGACAGAAGGCAGTGTGGGCCCGGGGAGGGAGGAAAGGTCGGGGAAGGTGGAGTTGCACCTCTCATTCTGTGCTGTGGAGCCGCCCAGGGTGGAATCAGGGGACGCTAGGTCAGCCTCTCGGTGCTACCCTCTGCCTGGGCTTCCCTCCAGGCCTGGCGTACCTTAATCTTCACTTTGAAAGGCTCAATCAAAAAGACCACCGTGGGGTTGCCTTTCAGGGAGGGCAGCTGCCCATCGTCAGGGACCTCCATATCGAACCTCTGCAGCAACCAGGCCATGAAGAGGAAGATCTCCTGGCGAGCCAGGCTCTCACCTAAGCAGGAACGGGGTCCTGCTCCAAAGGGCAAGTAACTTAATGATGGCGAGATGAGGTGACTCCTCGTGGGGTCCAAGAAGCGCTCTGTGGAAGGGGGGGAGTGTCAGCCAGGGCCAGAGCAGTAAAGGCTCTGCCCTGACTGAGGGGGAGATGCGGCCTTGCCCGGGGGGCCCCAGTCTGAGGAGGCGGATTGCCTGGCATGGGGGAACCCCAGCCTGAGGAGAGACACAGCCCAGCTCTCAGGTAGCCCTGAGAAATGCACAAAAGAAATGCAATATTCAGGAAGGATGGAAAGGAGGCAGTATTAACAAATGAAAATGCCACCTTCCAGGGGGAAAGGGGCTGACTTGATGGGAGCCATATACCTAGAGAGCTTCCCAGAGGACCTTGACAGCTGGTAGAAGGAGGAAATGAGAAACCCAGCTGTGAAGAGTTTGGGTAAGTCTAGGACTCTCAACAAGCTTATGTAGCTGGAGCCAGGAGTTTTCTAGTAGCAAGCTTGGCAGAGGGGATGGCATGCTGGAATGATGGAGCACAGAGGCTAGGTTAGCTGTGTGGCCTGGGAGGAGGACAGGACGGGGACTCACCGGGCATGAACTGGTCGGGCTGGTGCCACTCCTTCTCATTGTGATGTAGTGCCCACAAATTGATGATAACATTTGTGCCCTTGTCAATGGCATACTCGCCAATGCTGCCCCAAAGAGGGAGAGGAAAGAGGAGTCTAAAATATTGCTCTTCCCAAACTGCCCAGCCCCAAGCCCCCACGCTCCCCACCCTGTATATGTCCTTGTGCCCACGCCCTCATCTTTTCCTCAGCTTCTTCCAGACCCGATATGAACCTAGCCCTTCTTCAGCCCTCTTCCTGACCAGCTCTTATGTATTGACACTTGTGTCTTTGGACATCAGTGTCTGTCAGGGCATGTGGGTGTGCATTTTGAGCTGGTGCATGTGTATGCGTGTGTTGTGGCTACTGGATGGGGTAGGAATAGAGAGCACCTGCTCTTTTATCCCAGACCACATGTTTCTAGGGCAGCAGGCAGCTTCTGAGGGAGGTTGGTGAGATCTGTGGATTAGTCAGTGGGTGTTCGCAGGGGGTGGATATATTGATCAGTAGGGTCATGGGTAAGATGATTGGTGGTCTATGGTTAAGTATGGGCTGACCAGCAAGTTGAGGGGTGGTAGAGGAGGGGCCAAGTAGGCTGGCAAGCAGTATTGTGTTATTGGGAGGAAAGGCATACCTGGAATCCACGATAGCCTTGTGGGGGATGAGCGTAGGGGCCACAGGCCGGATGCGAAGCACTTCTCGGAGGGTGGCCTCGAGCAAGATGAGTTGGTTCCGGTCACTCATAGTTGGTGTGCGGCTGAAACCTACTTTCTGGTCAATTTCCTCTTGGATCTTCTTATATAACTGAGGGCCAGAGCAGGGTGGATGTGACCAACGTGCTTAAGCCCAGGGGAAGCATGGCTTAGAAGAATCCTATTGTCACATCCAGAAGAGCTGGCTCAGACTCTTCCCAGTGATGGCTTTGCAGCCTGGGCTTTGCTTCCAGAAGATGGGGCAGCTCCACCCTAGGGCCAAAGCCAACTGCTGCTTGGGTAAGGAGTGGAGCAGCCCAGTCATCTTGCATGGAAGGGCAGGGGTATTGCTCCTCCCTCCTTCTGGGGCCATAGGTGGATCTGGGTGGGGTGAAGAGTGGCCGGGAAGAACAGAGTAGGGAGAAGCCCACCTGAGGATGGTGTAACAGGAAGGCCACAGTCCACTTCACCACAGATGTGGTGGTCTCCACACCAGCCCCAAAGATGTCCCCTATGGTGGAAAGAATGTGTCTATCTGAAAGCAGCTTTGAATCCTGGTCCAAGGCAGCATTGTTACTGTCTGAGTTCATCCTGGCTTGGATCAGTACATCCAGCATGTTGGTGATAGAGTCACTGCTGAAGTTCTCCTGGTTGGGTGAAGTTGGGAGACAGTGATAAGGAAGGAACCCAATCTGCAATACCCTGCCATACTTCCACAGCAGACTAGAGATCCCTACTTGGAAGTGAGGGAGGGGGGTGAGGCGAGGCAGGATGAGTCTCTGGGGGTAGGAGGCAGCCCTGGATTCTCTTTAAATTTTGGGAGTGAGCGGGTCTCTTCTAAGATCCTCTGCAATTACTCACTTCCTCACCCCTATTCATTAGTTAAGTCATTTTTTATTAAGGACCTACTATGTTCCAGGTTCTCTGCTAGGTGCTAGGGATCCTACAGTGTCCACAGTGGACCCCAGCCCTGTTTTCATGACACTTCAACCTAACTTATGTCTCTTCTGCTCCATTTCCTACCTTGCGTTTTTCAAGGATTTCAGTCAGCAATTTATCTCGCTTTTGAACATATTTCTTCATTTTTTCCAAGGTTTGGTTGGGGAAAATCTGGAAAGTAGAAATAAATGTCAAATCCATCCCTCTTCTATTTTTCTTTTCCAGCTACCAGAATCCCTCCTGGAGGATCTGGGATCTTAGCTTTGTGTCTCTGGAGAGCTGGGGAGAAGGGAGAAAGAGAATCTTAAGGCGACTCTATGCTGAGTGTGGATGCAGGGTTTGATTCCATGACCCTGGCGTCATGACCTGAGCCCAAATCAAGAGTTGGACGCTAAACCAAGACACCCAGGCACCACCCCCTTCCTTTTCCAGAATGGGATTAAGAATGGCAACTAGGACAACTCCACATAAGGAAAGAGGGAGCATCTCCATTTCTCCTTCCCCATTCAATCAAGCATCAGGCACTGACTGAGGGTCTACTAAGTAGACTTCACTATGTGCCCAGCCCTTAGGAGTACGATAGACCTGAATCTGAAGCCTGGAGCAAATCCCTTAACTTTTTAAAGCCTCTATTCTCATCTGTATGGAAACTGACCTTCAAGGGGAATTACATGATTAATGCATGTGGGGTGCATAAGACTGAGCAATTGGTAAATAAATGAGAGACATTATCATAAATATTAAAATGCATAGTTAAAAGCTAAGCCTATTTCTGTAGAGAGGTGGCAAGGTTTCAAAAAGAGTCAGAGAAGTAGAGGTCATTTTAGCGGAGGCAGTCTGGAAAAAAGTGGGTCTAGAGGTAGGCAGTAAGAAATGCAGACTGCAATCAGGGATTGATTGTTGGGATCTGAAAGTGTGGCCCGGCCTCATCCTCACCTTCAGAATGGGGAATATGTCTACCAAATTATCACTTCTCAAAGTATTCAAGATGCCTTCATTGTAATTATATATGATCTTCAGAGCAGGATCTTCATTCTTGTAGGAGGAGTTGAAGCAGATCAAGCAGATTATGTTGGTTATCGCCAGGAAGAGAGGCAAGGCCAAATCCATGGACTGTCCATCCTGGGTGAGCAGGCTATCACACAGTAAACTGATTTCCCGACAAACTAAGAGGAGAGAGGGGCATGAAGGTGGGGAATTAAGCAGCACCCTCTCCCTCCCAATTCCATCTTAGCCAGGGACGTAGACCAGAAGGCCACTAGATGGCAGCAGGAGCCAAGAAAGCACTGGATTGAGCCTTCCCTTGCCCCCTCCCCAGCCCCTTTTCCCATCCCAGCAGTCCGAGGGGCCAGCCGGTACTCACTGATCTTCTCTAGCCTTTGGTTGCCATCCTTGAACAGGGCAAAGGTGGCCAATGCTAGCTTTCTGTGCAGCTGCCAACTGGCACCAGGGTCGGCAAAGGCAATGCCCTTTTGGTTGTCAGACAGGATATCCAGAGTCACCTTTGGAGAGCAGGGAAGGCCGTAGGAATCAGACAAGCCTGATGCTTTTTGAGGTCCCTCTGGGAAGAGGTAGCTTGGACTGCCCAGATGTCTGCCTTTCCCTAGCCTTCTGGGGGTTGTTGAAGATGCAGCAGCAGCTCATCTACTTTCTCTGCCCTTCCATTGCAAGGGTGTGTGCCCACCGTAAGGCCTGATCTGGAGAATGCAGTCTGGACTTGGGCCAAGCCATATCTTCCCAGAGAGGCCTCAAAAAGCATCAGGTTTCAAAGCCTCCCGTCTTACATCCTATGACCTGCAAGCCCCCTCTGGCCATCCTCCTCCTTCCTCTTCACTCAGGAGAGCTGGGAGGGAGGCCATTAGCCAGCAGATCTGGCTGGCTAATCCAAGGAAAAGTGAGTCAACCGTTGCCCTGACCAGAGATAAGTGGCTGTGGGGCGAGGTAGGGGGGAGCGGCAGGGGCTGCCTGGGCTCTTCAGGAGGGTACTCAGCGGCAGGTGTGAAGATGGGGCACGGACAGTATTCCCGGTTGGTTAGCTTCTCTCCTCCCCCAGGAGCATGACAGAAGGCTCAGTAGGATAGATGATCAGCATCATTGAAATGTTACCAGGTGTCAGCCTTATGTGACCCAGAGCAGCTGGGGACAGCCCCAAAGAAACAGCAGTCCCAGCCTTATAAAAGCAAAGCTACTTCTCCCTCACACCTTCCCATAAAAGACAGTAATCATTTAAACCCCATTTTCCACGTGACGAGTAGCATTCCTAAAGACTAGTTATTGAGCACTTACTGCTCTGGGCACTGGGCTAAGTGCTTTGCATAAACTATCTCAGTTAATTAGGGACATCTAGAGTCAGAGAGAACATCATCCAGTTCCAGGTGAGATGACAAGAGTGAAGCTCGCATCCCAGCCCCCCTCCTAGAAGCCCAGAGAAGAGGTATTCCTTTGCTTCTTCCTCCCTGGTTTAGAGGCCAGGTGGGGTCTGAGGGGTCGATTCCCACCCACAGCCCAGCTAGTCTGTTTTGGGAAGAATTACTGGTTGGGAGAATTATAGAAGTCAGAAGGGTCATTCCAGGCATGGGCTTGGCTGAAGAACTGCAGAGCCTCAGAGGCTAGTGAGAGAGGAGGGTTGGCAGCCACTGCTTACCACTCGGGGCCGCCCGGAGAATTCCTTGCCCTTCTTGATAAGCACCTCCTTGGCCAGCTGGTGGTCACCGACCATCACTGTAGTCTTGGTCCCCTGACGAAAGGAATAGATGGGGCCGTATTTTTTCTGCAGGTTGAAGAAGTTCACATGCGGATGGCCACTCCTGGGGAGGAATAGCAGGCTGCCCACAAAGGGCAGGGATGGGAGGCTCTTGGGATACTTGGCACCAGGGTACTTTGGCTTGAGCCACAAGAAATAGGCTAGGGTGAACAGCAAGAAAACCAAGAGCTCCCACATGGTGGCCGGGTGCTGGCCAGCAACACAGACAGCTAAGGAGTGGAGGAGCTGCAGCTCACTCTAGGGTGCAAGGAGGCCTTTTTAAGGGCTGCCCTGTTCTTCACCTTGGCTTTGTGTTATCTCTTGCCTTGTGGAAATTTATCCTGGAGCACAGCCAGCCTGGAGCCCTCTCTCAGAAAAGACAGAGGAACGAGTCTGTGGAGGCCTCCTCAAGGGCTGGCTTAACTCCAGGGCAAACCCCTCAGGGAGGGGCTAGGTAAGGGGAAGACTGCTGGCCCCCCCTTCCTGGAGCTGCCTATTCATCAGTGTCCACAGAGCACACCCGGAGCAATGGTATCTTGGTCAGGAATGAAGGCTTGGGATTTTCCACATTGTAAAATCAAAATCAGTGGGCAGATGATGTTGTCAAGAGGCTCACAACCAGCAGGGACTGTCAAAGATATTTTGTTCAGTCTTATTTAACAACCAAAGAATGTGATGCCTTGAAAGGTCAGGTTCATAGAATGTCACACAAGATAATGACGGCAAGACCCCAGATGTCCTAACTCCTTGTTTGCTGCTCTTTCCAGAGGCAGTGATGCTCTCAGGTTGAGAGGATGGGCTTTAGAGTCAGATAGGTTTGGGTACATTTTCTAGCTGGGCTACCTTCTAGCTCTATGACATTTTTTAGAAAGTCATTTTTATTATGTCAAAATATATGCAACATAAAATTTACTGTTTAAACCATTTCAACATGTACAATTCCGTGGCATTAAATATATTCACAATGTTTATGGCCATCATCACTATCTACTCCCAAAACTTTGTCATCACCCAAAACAGAAACGACCCATTAAGAAATAACTTCCCATCAGATACCCTCCCTCCTATTCCTTGCAACCTTTAATCTACTTTGTGTCTATGATTATGTCTATTTCACATGAGTGGCACCTTGCAATATTGTTTTTTTTGTATGTCTGGTTTATTTCACCTAGCATAATGTTTCTGAGGTTCATCCACATTGTACCAGCACCCTATTGCTTTTTATTACTGAATATTCCATTATATGGCTATACCTCATCTTGTTTATCCATTCATCAGGTGGGGGATATTTAAGTTGTGTTTACCTTTTGGTTATTGTAAACGATGCTGCTATGAACATGTGTGTACAGGTATCTGTGTGAGCCCCTGTTTTCAGTTCTTTGGAGCATATATTTAGGAATAGAATTACTAGGTCATATGATAATTTTATGTTAAGTATATGTTAATTGATTAAGTTTCGGTTTCCACCTCTGTAAAATTGAAATAGTAATGGCATCCACTTATCAGGATAGTTGTGATTCAATGAGATTAGGCATGTAAAAGTGCTGCCTGGTGTGAAATAAGTACTCATTCAATATTCTTTTCATCATTATACTAAAATGGCTTCCTAGTTTTTCTGAGCTCTTATTAGTAGATCTTCCTGACAAACTTCTTATCCTTTGCTGGAAACCTTCAGTGGCTCAATCAGTATTTATCAATGATTTGACATTTCCAGATGAAGCCACAGTCCCAAGGAGGTGAACACTCCTAGTGTCAATAATCATAGAAGAAGTGGGTCCTCAGGCAAGCCACCAGGATCCACTGAGTGAGACTAACAAAGGTGGGAGATGGAGTTTCTGCCCCTCTCTGGGGGTGGTTTGCCAGCATCTGTACTTTGAGGAGTACAGACTGGTGAGTGGGCTGCTGGAATGAAGCAGAAAGGCAGAAGGTAGGGGACCTCATAATGAAGGTGAAACGGCAGGGCCTTGAATGCCAGACTGCCTGGTTGCCCATTACTCCAAACTTTCAAATGTGGTTCAGACTTTTAGGGCCATTTGTGTTTGGAGGTATGAGCCAGGGTGGTCAGAGAAGGCTTCATGAAAGAAAGGGGATTTGAGCTAGGCCTTAAAGGAGAGTTAGGACTCCTGGGAGAGGTGTGGGGAGTGGGGAAGGAGGGATACTGCTGGGACGGAGAGCAGCAGAGGCTGGAGGGGTAGAATGTGTGAGGTGGTGATGATCCTGCTTGCAGACACAAAGGAGAGAAGTGCCAGTGGGGCACATCAAATCAGCCCTGAAACGGGGAAGGCCGGGGAGTTTAGGGGAGTGACTGGGGACACTGGCATTTTTGGAGACTGAATGTAGTATCTCACCAGGGTAGGCTGGATGAGGAGTTCTTGTGTAATTTGACAGCCAGGCAAGAAGAGCCCTGAGTCCTGTGATCCAGGTGGGGACCAAGTAGGGTCAACCCACCGGTAAAGAAACATGAATGGGTACTTTCTATTCCTGAAGTGAATGCCAGTGTATTTCTCTGATATTTCACCCCAATCACAAACAAGAAAGGGCAATTTTTTAAAAGCGTTGTTTCAATGGCACCTGGGTGGCTCAGTCTGTTGAGTATCCATCCAGCTCTTGGTTTTAGCCCAGGTCATATCCCAGGGTCATGGGATTGAGCCCTGCGTTGGGCTTTGCACTGAACATGGAGCTTGCTTGGGATTCTCTCTCTTTCTCCCTCTGCCCCTTTCCCCTTCTCCCATAAATAAATAAGTAGTTGCTTCCTAACCTCATTGCTGTGTTATAAGAGTTACATGTGAAATTGCAGAAAATTTGGATAATGAAGGTAGCTAACAATAAACTAAAATTTTGGAAAACATTTTTTGAAATTTTTAAAGTTTATTTATTTATTTTGAGAAAGAGAAATCTCAAGCAGGGTAGAGTCAGTGAGGTGGGGGAGAGAATCCCAAGCAGACTCCATGCTGTCAGTGCAGAGCCTGATGCAGAGCTTAAACCCACCAACCATGAGATCATGACCTGAGCTGAAATCAAGAGGATGCTTAACTGAAATGTGTTTTTAACCTAAATGAGGCCCTTCTGCATTTCTTGGCATGGATATATTTTTCTATTATTAAGGACTTTTCTATAACATTACTTTTTTAAGTTTATTTGTTTATTTTAAGAGAGAGAGAGAGCTCAAGTGGGAGAAGAGCAGAGAGAGGGGGGAGAGAAAGAATCCCAAGCAGGCTCCACTCTGTCAGCTCAGAGTCTGACATGAGGCTTGAACACATAAACCATGAGATCATGATCTGAGCCTAAGTCAGATGCTTAACCAACTAAGCCACCCAGGTGGCCCCACTACAACATTATTTTTACTGATTGCATACCATTGTGTGTATATCATACATAAAGCATAGCTTATGTAACTGATTCTGTACTGTAGTACTGGGCATTTAGGTTGTTTCTGTTTTTGTCTTTATTTTTCATATAAACAACACTAAATAATAGCCTTGTAGTGAAATCCTTGTGCATAACAATTAATATTTTCTTAAAGTAGAATACTAAGAATGGAACTATTGCTTAAGGGCCATGCATGCATATTTTAAAGACTTGTGGCAAATACTAACTTACTTACCAGATGCATTGTATAAATAGATTTCTCGGTATCCAACCATTCCTAGTTAGTAATAACTTAGCAAGAGCATCTTCTTTTTTCTTCCCATAATATTTTATTGTCAAATTGTTTTCCATACAACACCCAGAAGAGCATCTTCTTTTGATACAGAATTGAATTCTCTTTGTATTACTTAGGGTTTTATTTTTTTTGCATCTCTACTCATATGAAAAATTGGGTTGTGGTTTTCTTACTTATGCATTGTCAAGTTTTGATATTAGGATTTTACTAGTTTTATAAAGTTATTGGAGAAAAGTTTGCTCTTTTACTATATCCTTAAGCAGATTCAATGGCATGGGAATGGTCTATTCTTTTAACTTCTAAAGGAAGGTAATATGAAAAGTGTCAGGTCTTAGTGCCATTTTTGGAGAGATAACTCTTTTTTTTTCATAATAGTTTATTGTCAAATTGGTTTCCATACAACACCCAGTGCTCTTCCCCACAAGTGCCCTCCACCATCACCACCTCCTCTTTTTCCCCCTCCCCCTTTCCCTGCAACCCTTTAACATAATTTTCTAATTTCTTCCATAATTGTTGGTCTCCTCAACTCTTCTGAGTCTTCTTGAGTCAATTTTGGCAATTAATATTTCTTACAATTTGCACTTTCTATTTTTTCTTAATTTGCCAGAAATTTTATTAATCTTCTCAAAGAATCTCCCTTTGGATTTATTCACCAAGACTTTGATGGTTGTTATTTTAATTTGGTTTCAGTGTTGACAAATGATCAATGCAAAGCATCCTTTGTAACTTTATACCAGAATTCAGACCGAAAGTTCGTGTGACTTCCACTTCCTTTGAATCCCTGTTTTCTTTGTTCCTCTTCTAAAACATCAGCCCCATTATCTCTACAGCTGAACTTATGACCTGGGAACTCCATTCTTAGGTATTTAACCAACAGCATTTGTACGAATGTTCACCAAAGGCACACTCAAAAGTGTTCATAGCAGCACCATTTGTAATTGTTCCAAACTAGGAAAAACCCAACTAGTTATCAGTTATTGAATAGATTGTCGTGCATCATGCTGTGGAATACTATACAAAGATGAGAATGAACGAACTGCAGCTACGTGTGCCAACATGGATGAAACTCACAAACATAATGTTGAGTGAAGAACCCAGACTCATAAGAATACAGTCTATTATTTTATTTATATAGATTTCAGAAACAGATAAAAGTAACCTATGGCTCTGGAAGTCAGGTAATGATTACTCTGGCAGGCGGTTAGTGACTCAAAGAGGACGCAGGGTGGGGCTTCAGAGGGCAGGTTATGTTCTGCTTTCTTGATCTGGTGGCTGGTAACACAGGTATATTCACTTTGAGCCGGACACCAATTATGTGCATGCATGTTACACTTCAATAAAAAGTTGGGTGTCTATGGAGTTTGGGACCTTATTGAGATTGCATGCAAATTTTGCATGTATGTATAAATATATATTTTTCTGGAGAAAGGATCCATAGCTTTTACCAGATTCTCATAATAGTGAGTTCACCATTGGCTCAAGGTTCCCTCTGTCCTTATGCTCAGCCCCATCTTGCTTTATGACTCTTCTATTCTACCCTCCTCCAATCACATCCTTTCTTCTCCCTGAAAGCTTTTCCCTGAGCTCTGTAATATTGTCCCTTTCTAAAATAAACATACTTCTTGGGGTGCCTGGGTGGCTCAGTCAGTTAAGCATCCGGCTTTGGCTCAGGTCATGATCTCATGGTTCGTGGTTTCAAGCCCTGCATTGGGCTCTGTGCTCACAGCTAGCTCAGAGCCTGGAGCCTGCTTCAGATTCTGTGTCTCCCTCTCTCTCTGACCCTCCCCTGCTCATACTGTCTCTCTCTGTCTCTTAAAAATAAAATAAAATAAATTAAAAAATATATAAATAAACATACTTCTTTGTTTTCCTTATACAGTTGTACAAGATTTTCTCTCCCTTCTGTGTTACCTAAGCTGGACCCTTCTCTGAGGACAGCCCTTCCCCTGTTGTTCTTTTGAATGAAGATGCTAATGACCAGGTAAGGCAATGGAATTAACATTCTCTTCACTACTCAGAGCCTCCAGACACCGTTTCTCCACCTTTGGGTACAAATTCTTCCTCCTTTGCAGTTTTAAACCTTTGTTATTGCCATTACTCAGACCTCATGTTGCTAATTTTTATTTAAGATTTATTTTAAGATAGGGGCACCAGGCTTATATCCTTTCTCTCCAATCCTGTCATCATCCTGCACGGCTTTAAAGTCCGTGGGGGATCATCAGCCGATGTCTCACCTTCATAGTTCCTTTATCTCCTCAAATCCAAAGACTGTCATCCTTATTTCCACTTCAGTTACTCCTCCAAGACTTCAAGCTCCATCCTCAAGCCCATCCTTTTTATGTATAGCAGATAACCTTAACTTTTACTTAAGAAATCTGAGACCATAGGGACACCTGGCTGGCTCAGTTGTCAAAGCACTTGACACTTGATCTTGGGGTTGTACATTTGAGACCAATGTTGGGTATAAACATTACTTTTTTAAAAATCTTAAAAAAAAAAGAAGTCTGAGACCATTAAGTTCAATCTCCCTTAATTTCTTTTTTTAAAATATTTTAAAAAATATTTTTATTTAGTTTTGAGAGACAGAGCATGAGCATGAGAAGGGGAGGGGCAGAGAAAGAGAGAGAAACACACAGAATCTGAAGCAGGCTCCAGGCTCGGGGCTGTCAGCACAGAGCCCAACATGGGGCTCGAACCCACGAACCGTGAGATCATGACCTGAACCGAAGTCGGACGCTCAACTGACTGAGCCACCCAGGTGCCCCAATCTCCCTTAATTTCTACTTTATTGTTAGAGGTAAAGAAGCACTACTCCTGTCTCTAATCAACCCTTCCAAGGACTTACTGAGCATTTGCCATGTATTCCACAAACTACTTAATCCTCGTAACAGCTCTATAGGGTGCTATTATCACCGTCCCTATTTTACAGATAAGGAAACAGACACAAGGACTTGCCCCAAGGCCATCCAACTAGTAGATGGCAAGGCTGGGATTTAAGCAGATTAAAGTTATCGCAAACGCACACTTGAACCTTCACACAGTTCAATGCACAAAATGAATCATTTCAGCAGCGTTTATAATTTCCGATAATATACCCCCCCATCAATAGGCGATGAGAGTACAATGCAGTCAGAGAAGGGAGGAAACACTTTATGTGCTTATTTTGGAAAGATTTCCACAATATATTGTTAGGTAAAAGAAGCAGAAGTAAGAATAGGATGTATTGAATGCTTCCATTTGTGTAAAAAACAGAAGCAGAATATATGTACTGTTTTGTCTTATATGCATAAGATATCTCTGAAAGTATACACTAGAGTGTAAAATCAATAATATAAGTTTCCACCTTAGGACTAGAGAAAGAAAAGCAGCATAAACCTAAGCAAACAGAAGAAAATAAATAATAAAAATTAAAGCAGAAATCAATGAAATTTAAAATGAGAAAACAATAGAGGAATTAACAAAACCTAGAGCTGATTATTTAAAAGATCAATAAAATTGATAAACCTCAAGCCAGGGACGCCTGGCTTTTTCTTTTACCTAAGAGAAAAGACATGAAAAGCTAATCTCAGGAATGAAAGAGGGGCCATCACTACTGATCCCCTGGACATTAAAAGAAGAGTAAGGAATACTGTAGACAACACTATGTCCACAAATTTGATAACCTAGATGAAATGGACCCATTCTTTGAAAACTTAATCTGCCAGAACTCACACAAGATACTCTGAATCAGTCCATATCTATTGAAGTACTTGAATCAATAATTAATAATGCTTTAAAACAGAAAGCATCAGGCCAGACAGCTTCATTGTTGAATTCTACCAAACATGTAAGGAAAAATATTACATCAATTCTCAACAATCTCTTACAAAATAGAGAAGCAGAGGGAACACTTCTTAACTCATCCTATGTGGCCAGAATTTCCCTAATACCAAAACCAGATAAAGATAATACAAGAAAGGGAAGGTCGCAGTCACAGACCATTATCTCTCATGAACATACATGCAAAAACCCTCAACAAAATATTAGCAACTTGAATCTGACAATATATAAAAAGAATTATGCATTAAGACCAAGTGGGATTTATTCAGGCTATTCAGGCAATATTCAGGCTAGTTAAAGATTAGCAAATTTGTTAATGTGATCTATCACATCAACAGGCTAAGAAAGAAAAATCATATCATGTGTAGAAAAGCATTTCACAAAAGCCAATATCTATTCATGATAAAAACTCTCAGAAAACTAGAAATAGACAGTAACTTCCCCAAATTGATAAAGAACAACTAAAAAGCCCTGTAGTTAATATCATATTTAATGATGAGAAAATTGATTTCCCCTTGAAGTTAGGAAGAAGTTACCACTCTTATTCAACGTAATACTTAAAGTCTTAGCTATGCAATAAAACAAAGAAAATAAAAGGACGCAGATTGGGAAGGAAGAAATAAAACTGTCTTTGTTAGCAGATAACACAATTATGTCGAAAATCCCGAAGAATCAACAGCAACAACAACAATAAACCCCAGCAATTAACAAGGGATTATAATAATGTTGCAGGATCCAAAGTTAATATACAAAATCAGTTGCTTTCCTATATATCAGCAATGAAGAATTGGAATTTGAAATGTAAAACACAATGCAATTTACATTAAGAAAAAATGAAGTATTTAGGAATAAAATATGGTATTCACACATAATAAATATTACATTTTATTGAGAAAAACTACAAAACTTTGATGAAGGAAATTTCAAGATATCAAAATAAGTGGAAAGATATGCGATGTTTGTGTATGGAACATTTTGTAAGATGTCAGTTCTTTCTAATTTGATTCAGTGCAATCCTAATAAAAAACCTCATTAAGTTATTTTTGGATACTGAAAAATTATCAAGCTTATATGGAAAGGCAAAAGACCCAGAATTGCAAACACAATTCAGAAGGAAGACTGACACTACCTGATTCAAGATTTACTGTAAAGCTACAGTAATTAAGATTGTGTTACTGGTGAAAGAACAGACAAATAGATAAATAGAACAGAATAGAGAGCCTAGAAATGTACACAAATAAAAATAGTTAACTGATCTTTGACAAATAGGAAAAGGCAATTGAATGGAGACAGCCTAATTTTCTCAATACATGATACTGGAACAATGACATTCTTACATCAAAAAAAAAAAAAAGGAAATAAAGAAAAAGAAAAAAAGAAGTAGACAATAGTAGACCCTATACCTCTCACAAAAGCTATTATCAAAAAAGGACCAGAGACGTAAGTGAAAAACATAAAACTATAAAACTCCTAGAAGATAACATAATAGAAAATCAGGGACCTTCAGTTTGGTGATGACTTTTTAGATACATACCATTAGTATAAATTCATGAAAGAAGCACATTGATACATTGGACTCCATTAAGAGTTAAAACTGCACTGTAAAAGTCACTGTTAAGAAAATAAAGAAACAGGAGTGCCTGGGTGGCTCAGTTAGTTAAGTATCTGACTTTGACTCAGGTCGTGATCTTGTGATTCATGAGTTTGAGCCCTCACGTAGGGCTCTGTGCAGACAGCTCAGAGCCTGGAGCCTGCTTTGGTTCTGTGTCTCCCTCTTTCTCTGCCCCTACCCTGCTCACACTCTGTTTCTCTCTCTTTCCATCCCCCTTACAAAAATAAAATAAACATTAAAAAATAAATTTAAAAAAGGAAGAAAATGAATAAACAAGACACAGACTAGAAAACAGTATTTGCAAAACATATATTTGATAAAAGATTAGTATCCCAAATATACAAAGAACTTTTAAACCCAACACTAAGAAAATAATTTGATTTAAAAATGGGCAACAGGGGCGCCTGGGTGGCTCAGTCGGTTAAGCCTCCAACTTCGGCTCAGGTCAGATCTCACGTTCGTGGGTTTGAGCCTCACGTCAGGCTCTGTGCTGACAGCTAGCTCAGAGCCTGGAGCCTGCTTCCGGTTCTATGTCTCCTTCTCTCTCTGACCCTCCCCCTCTCATGCTCTGTCTCTCTCTCTATATCAAAAATAAATAAAACATTAAAAAAAAAGGGCAACAGATATGAACAGATATCTCGCCATAGATGATATGTAGATGGCAAATAAGCATATGAAAAGACAATGTCATATGTCATTAGGGAATTGCAAATTAAAGCAATGAGATACCCACTACATACCTTTTAGAATGGCTAAATCCAAAAAACTGACAAAATCAGACGCTCACCAATGTGGAGCAACAGGAATTCTTGTTTGTCACTGGTGGGAACACAACCACTTTTTTAAATGTTTATTTATTTATTTTGGCGGGGGAGGGGCAGAGAGAGAGGGAGAGAGAGCATCCCAAGCAGGTTCCACACCATTAGTGCAGAGCCCGATGCAGGGCTCAAACTTACGAACCAAGAGATCATGATCTAAGCCAAAATAAAAAAATCATATGTTCAACCACTGAGCAACTCAGGCAACCACTTTGGAAGACAGTTTGGCAGTTTCTTACAAAGTAAACATTCTCACCATTTTACACCCACTAGAATGGGTATTATATAAAAAATAAAATAACGAATGTTGGTGAAAGTATGGAGAAATTGGAAACCTTGTGCCTTGTGGTGGTTATGTAAAATGGTGTAGCCTCTGTGGAAACTTTTCCTCAAAATGTTAAACATAGAATTACCATCTGACCTAGCAATTCTATAACTAGGTATGTGCCCAGAAGAATTGACAAGACGGACTCAAACAGATACTTGTATACCAATGTTCACAGCCGTATTATTCATAATAGCCAAAAGGTGGAATCAGCCCACGTGTCCATGAACAGATGAATGGATGAACAAAGTGTGTTATATACATATAGTGGAATATTACTCAGCCATTAAGAGAATGAAGTTCTAATACATGCTGACTTGAATTAATTTTGAAAATCTTTTGCTAAATAAAATAAGCTAGACATGAAAGGACAAATATTGTATGATTCCATTTGCCAGAGAAAACTAGAATATGTAAATTCATAGTGACATAGAGTAGAGATTACCAGGGGCTGGAAGTAATTCATAGGAAGTAATTATTTAATGGGTGCAGAATTTTCTGCTTGGGACAATAAAAAAGTTTGTGAAATAGATAATGGCATTGTTAGTATCAGTACACTGTAAGTGTACCTAATGCCATTGAATTATACACTAAAAATGGTTAAAATGGTAAATTTTATGTTATTTGTATTTTATCACCATAAAAAATGATGACCCAGCAATTGTGCTCCAATTTTTATTTAAGAAAATCAGTAGAAAATTTACATCCACACAAAACTACACACAAATGTTTATAGCCACTGTATTCATAATTGCAAAAGGCTGCAAAAAAACATTCATTCATAGGTGACTGGATAAGCAAACTGTAGTACATGCATACAAAGGAGTATTGTTCAGGGGCTCCTGGGTGGCTCAGTGGGTTGAGCGTCCGACTTGATTTCGACTTAGGTCATGATCTCATGGTTCATGAATTCAAGGCCCTTGTCAGGGGCTGAGAGCACAGAGCCTGCTTGGGATTCTCTGTCTCCCCCTCTGTCTGCAACCCCCACATCTCTCTCTCTAAAAAATAAATAAATAAACATTATAAAAAATATTATTCAGTGATAAAAAGAAACAAACTATCAAACCACAGAAAAACATTGAGAAACTGAAATACGTATTGTTTATTGAAAGAAGCCATTCTGAAAAGGCTACATACTGTATAATTGACATTTTCAGAAAGGCAAACTAGAGAGACAGTAAAAATATTAGTGGTTGCCAGGGGCACAAGGGAAGGGGAGGAGGGATGAATAGGAGGAGTACTGGGGATTTTTAGGGCTGTAAAACTGTTCTGTATGATACTGTAATGGTGGATATATGACATTTTGTATCTATCAAAACCGATAAAACCCAAACAACACAATATGTGAAATCTAATGTAAACTATGCGCTTTATTTAATAATAATGCATCAATATTGGTATATCAGTGGTAACAAATATACCACAGGAATGCAAAATGTTATTAACAAAGAAAATTGTAAGCAAAGGAGAAAGAAGGACTTCTTCCCAGAAATAGCTTTATTCTTTTGGATTCTGTAGAGATACAGTCTTTGAGGGTGCTGGGGAGTCATATCCTTGGAAGAGCCCTACGGAATACTTAACCTTGTGTCTGGGTTGGTACTGAAGAATCTAATTGTAACATATGAAACAGAACTCAGAAGCTATACAAGAGATGTATCAACCTTGATGAGCTAAATTATAGTGTCTCTGGGTGTTGTGACAAATGTTTATTGTTGTATCTTGCACTTCTTCTAGTGTAAGGACTTTATGAAGGGTACCATTTTTAGTATATTGGTTTTCAAATGGACTGTATTAGCAATAGCTCGGAAAAACGAAAATGTAACGTTAGTGTGATGGTCATCTCTAGTAAAGCTTAGACTCAGGCAAGTTATTATTATTAGAGGAATGTGGTAAGTCATAAATACAGAACCTGACATTATTTTCTTTAAAGTATGAATAAACAAGAATGTGAAGAGAATGGTAGATGGTGGGGCCATGTTTCAAGGTTTTGGGGGTGGTAGCTATCTAGTTCATGTGGTTTTCAGCATCTTCTAAGGTCTTTGAACTATTTGCTTCAAAAGTTATTGGATGACTCAAGTTAGGATCTCTGTTGGATGTCAACTTTCCAACTCTAAAATATCTTGTGTTTTGGGGCCCTTTCAGATTTCGGATCTGTATCCGGATTCTGTATCTCCCTCTCTCTCTGACCCTCCCCTGCTCACGCTGTCTCTGTGTCTCAAAAAAAAAAAAAAATCTCATGTTTTTCCAGAGGATTGGGGAGCAATGAAGACAGAAAGACTTTTGAGTAAAGGCCATGTCTTGCACAATTTAAATTTATAAATAATTGTTTCAGTTAAAAGTGTCATTTTATCACTGGCTCAATCTGTTGGAATGTAGAAAACAGGTAGAAATTCGGTACAAGATATAAAGTATAATGGTATTTTAGCTATTGTATTTGTGGCTTTTCACCATGCAAATGCCTTGATTCATTCAGAAAAGAAATGGACTCTTACCAGTACATATAGAGGAAGTTAATTTACAAAATTCATTTGGAAGTGTTAAAAATAACCTTTAGTCATGGTTTCAGTCCTTTACAATTTTTCAGTTCTTTACAATTCTTCATCTTTACAGTTTTTTAAATTAAGACTTTATTTTTTAAGTTTATTTATTTCGTGTGTTAGAGAGAGAGAGAGAGAGAGAGAGAGAGTGCTCAAACAGGGGAGAGGCAGAGAGAGAGAGAGAGAGAGAATCCCAAGCAGGCTCTGCTCTGACGATATGGGGCTTGATCTCACAGTGTGAGATCATGATCTGAGCCGAAATCCAGAGTCAAACACTTAACCGACTGAGCCACTCAAGCACCCTAAGAGTTTATTTTTTCAGAGCAGTTCAAATTTGAGGGGAAGGTACAGAGAGTTCCTGTATATATCCTGCCCCCCCACATGCATAGCCTTCCCCACCAAAGTGGTACCTTTGTTAGAACTGATGAACTTATATTGAGACATCATTATCTCTGAAAGTTCACAGTTAACATCAGGGTTCACTGGTGGCGTTGTGTATTCTATGGATTTGGACAAATGTATAATGACATTTATCCATCATTATGTTATCACTAGCACAGTTTTATGCCATAAAAACCCTCTATGCTTTGCCTCTTCATCTCACTCCCTCTGACCACTGGCAACCACTAATCTTTTCAGTGCCTCTGTAGTTTTGAGTTTCCCAGAATGTCACAGGGTTGGAATCAAACCTTTACAAACTTTTGGGGCGCCTGGGTGACTCAGTCGGTTAAGCATCTGGCTTCGGCTCAGGTCAGATCTCACGGTTCGTGGGTTCGAGCCCCGCGTCGGGCTCTGTGCTGACTGCTAGCTCAGAGCCTGGAGCCTGTTTCCGATTCTGTATCTCCCTCTCTCTCTGACCCTCCCCTGCTCACGCTGTCTCTCAAAAATAAATAAAAAAACATTTAAAAATAAAAAAAAATTAAAAAAAAACCTTTACAAACTTTTGCAGATTAATTGAGTTATATATGAGGCATGGACAGGCCTTATCCTGTGTTAGCCTAGAAAATTTTTTCTTCTTTTTAAAATAATTTTTTAATGTTTATTTATTTTTGAGTGATAAAGAGAGACAGAACATAAATGGGGGAGGAGCAGAGAAAGAGGGAAACAGCTCTGAGCTGTCAGCACAGAGCCCAATGTGGGCTCAAACTCATGGATTGGGAGATCATGACCTGACCCAAAGTCGGATGCTCAGCTGACTGAGCCACCCAGGCACCTCTAATGTTTATTTATTCTTGAGGGGGGGGGGCAGAGAGAGGGAGACACAGAATCCAAAGCAAGCTCCAGGCTCTGAGCTGTCAGCACAGAGCTCAATGTGGGGCTTTAACTCATAAACCATGAGATCATAACCTGAGCTGAAGTCAGACACTTAACCAACTGAGCCACCCAGGTACCCCAACTTTAAAATTTTTTATTATATTTTTTAAAGTATGCTCTTTGTCGAATGTGAGGCTCGAACTCATGACCCTGAGACCAAGAGTCACATACTTCATCAACTCAGCCAGCCAGGCATCCCAAGAAGCTAATTATTTAAAAGGTATACCAACTATTAGGTCACATATCTACCATTTTATTCAAGTTAAGTTGATATGCCCTAGAAAGAGCCAGTTTAGCTGTATAGCCAATTCGACTTCTGGTAAGGAATTGGAGTTTACAAGTGACTAGACTACCTATATCAAACCTGGTGCTGTCACTTTTTATATTTACTAGGAAGTCAATCAACAAACAACATTGGATCAAGATTTAGTATTAGCATGTCCAAAAGTTCTTTTCTGGTCATGGATGCGTCTTGAATTATAGAAACACAATCTAAGATTCTCCTTCATTAGGTAAATGTTATAGCATTTTTGGATTAAGAAAGTCACATTAGTAGATGATAATATGAGAAAGAGAAAGTAACAATAATTCAAAATTAATCATTTAGTGGAAAAAGACTGGGTGGTTTCAATTCACAAAAGGGATGTGGTAATATCGGCCAGTCTCCAGTCTTAACACACCTCAGCCTTTAAACCTCAAAGACCAGTTTGGATTGGATTGGAGATTATGGTGCCTATGATTCCATCCATTCAGTATGGAACACTCCCTTACACCTTCAAAAGAAATAAGATAATCCTGGAAAAAAGTAAATTACCTTGTGACACAGAGATAAATAATAGCAAAAGCACGACAAGTAGTAGAATTAGCATATTAATGGCAAAAATATTTATTGAACAATATATCACCAAACAAAAGGTCTAATAAGCTTAGACGAAGACCTAGATTTCATAACTAGATGGTGCATCTCCAGACCCCAAGGTCTGAATACTTAATACAGACATCCAGGCCTAGTAACCTTATGCAGGTCCAGTAAGTGCACCTGTTGATCTGAGGGTCTAGAATGCTGTCAGATGTGGGTCTTCAAATGATCTTGGTGGAATCTCTAGAATTGTCAAAAGAAAAGATGATAAAACTAGAGCTCCATAAATGGAATAGACAAAACTGAATTTGTTGCTTATTATAATAATGAAGAGAAGGCAGTCTCTCCAAGCAGAATAGATTGCTGATCATAAGAGTGTTTGGGGGAAGCACAGACCTCAGCGATTGGTGGACATCAGAAAGTTGATATTATCTTTTATAGAAGTAACTTAGGTGAGACTATTGTTGATTGATTGGCACTCTGAGGGGTGATTATTGGCATAGATCGGTTCCTTGATGACAGACTTTCAGAAGTGACCCTGATTGCTTGATTTGCAAAAGGGGTTCATGAGGTGACTTGTCATGAACTGATTGAACAGATATCAAATAAGTTCTGGTGGCATAATAGTTTTCTATTTCTGTATAAAAATATCACCAAAAACAGTGGCTTAAAACAATACACATTTGTTATCTTACAGTTCCTGTGGGTCAGGAATCCAAGTACAACTTTTCTGGGCCATCTACTTAGGGTCTCACAAGGCTGTAATTAAGGTGTGAGCCAGGGCTAGGTTCTCATCTGGAGGCTCAAATGAGTAAGGTTCTATTTCCCCATTTGTATGGTTGTTAGCATCATTCAGTTCCTTTAGGTTGTTTGAGTGCTTTTTTTTTTTTTCCTGGTTGTCAACTTGAGGTTCATTTCTCAGTGACTAGATGTTGCTTGCAGTTTCTTCTCATGTGGAGTTCTCCAACACGGCCATTTACTTCTTCACAGACAGCAAGGGGGAAGGAGACTTCAGTAAGATGGGCCTTACAGTCTTTGCAGTCACATGATCATGTATGCACAATCAGGTATCTCTCATCACTTGTGCATATTCTATTGCTTAGAAGCGAGCCGCAGGTCCTGCCCACATGTAAGGGAAGGGGATCACCAGGAGGTGAACACCAGGCAATGGGGACCATGGAAGCTACCTGTCAGTGGCTAGTCTGTCTACCATAGGTGACTATTTATTACTATGGCTACACAACAGTCTTTTCCTAAATTTGTAGATGTGGAGCAGTGGCATCTCCTGCAATGGTGTCTCCTACATTGCTACAGGGAATGTAAAATGGTAGAAAGGGAGGAAGGGAGGGAGGGAGGATTGAAAAAGAAAGGGAAAGGGGAAGGGTAAGAGAAAGAGAAAGGGAAGGAAAAAGAAAAACTTTGGGAAGTGGTTTGTCCGATTCTTGAAAAGTTAAACACTTATCATATGTGAAGCCATTCTACTCCTAGATATTTTCCAAGATGAATGAAACAACCTACATAAGGACTTGTATATGAATGCCATAGCAGCTTTATTTATAATAGCCCCCAAATAGAAACAACCCAAATGTACATTGGCAGGTGAATGGATAAACAAAATGAGATATATTCAAACAATGGATATTTCTCAGCAATAAAAAGGAACAGACTAATGATATGCACTGCAATGTGGATGATTCTCAAAATCATTATGCTTAAAGAAGCCAAACAAAAAGAATACTTTCTGTATTATTCCAATTATATGACATTCTAGAAACGCAAATTAGTTTACAGTGCTAGAAAGCAGATCAGTTGTTGCCTAGAGTGAGGGATAGATGGACTGCAAAGAGGGATTTGGAAACTTTGGGGGTGACAAAAATATTCTGTATCTTGAATGTGGTGGTGGTTCACAGGTGTGTACATCTGTCACACTAATCACACTGTACAGTTTATTTTTTTATTGTTTCAAATAGTTATTTTTGAGAGAGAGAGAGAGAGAGAGAGAGAGAGAGAGAGAGAGAGAGGGAGTGTGTGTGTAAGCAGAGAAGGGGCAGAGAGAAAGGGAGACAGAGAATCTGAAGCAGGTTCTGTGCTGATAGCACACCTATGCCGAATGAGGTACCCAGGTGCCTGCAAGTTGTACATTTTATTTTTTTTCAGCCACAGAAAGGATTTTATTACCATATTTACCTTGAGGGCTTTTAATTACCAAGTCAGAAATTTCTTTTTTTGGGGTACCTGGGTGGCTCAGTTGGTTAAGCATCTGACTTTGGCTCAGGTCATGATCTCATGGTTTGTGGGTTTGAGCCCCGCATTGGGCTCTTTGTTGACAGCTAGCTCAGAGCCTGGAGCCTGTCTTTGGATTCTGTGTTTCCCTCTCTCTTTGACCCTCCCCTGCTCACGCTCTCTCTCGCTTTCTCAAAAATAAATTAAACACTAAAAAAAATAAGTTTCTTTTTTTTTTTTTTACCATTTTAATTATGTTTTAGAATTTTTATTATTCTTTTAAAAATTTAAATCCTAGTTAACATATAGTGTAATGTTTTCAGGAGTAGAATTTAGTGGTTCATTACTTAACATAGAACACCCAGTGGTCATCCCGCTCCTTAGTGTCCATCACCTATTTAGCCCATCCCCACCCAACACCCTGCTGGCAAACCTCAGTTTGTTCTCTGTACTTAAGAGTCTCTTATGGTTTTTATATTATTTTATATTATATTGTTCTCTGTATTTAAGAGTCTCTATTTTTATATTACTTTTGCTTCTCTTCCCTAATGTTCATCTGTTTTGTTTCTTAAATTTCACATATGGCTGAAGTCATGATATATGATTTCACATATGCCATATATTCGTCTTTCTCTGATTTATTTCACTTAGCATAATACACTATAATTCCATCCATGTTGTTGCAAATGACAAGATTTCTTTCTTTTTGATCAATGGATTATATGCTATTGTGTGTGTGTATATATATATGTGTGTGTGTGTGTATGTACATATGCATATATATATATATATATATATATATATATACAAACACACACACCACATCTTCTTTATCCATTCACCAGTCAATGGACATTTGGACTCTTTCCATACTTTGGCTCTTGTCAATAGTGCTGCTATAAATATTGGAGTGCATGTGCCTTTTGAAAAAACACTCTTGTATCCTTTGGATAAATACCTAGTAGTGCAATTGCTGGATCATAGGTAGCTCTATTTTTAATTTTTTGAGGAACATCCATACTCTTTTCCAGTGTGGCTATACCAGTTTATATATTCCCACCAACAGTACAAAAGGGTTCCTTTCTCCCCATCTTGGCCAACATCTGTTGTTTCCCAAACTGTTAATTTTAGACATTCTGACAGGTGTAGGTAGAATCTCATTGTGGTTTTGATTTGTATTTCCCTGATGATAAGTTATGTTGAGCATTTTTCATGTGTCTGTTAGCCATCTGGATATCTTTTTTAGAAAATTGTCTATTCATGTCTTTTGCCCGTTTCTTCACAGGATTGTTTGTTGGGTGTTGAGTTTGATAAGTTCTTTATAGATTTTTGTCTAATGTGTCATATGTAAATATCTTCTCCCATTGCATTGTTTGCCTTTTAGTTTTGTTGATTGTTTCCTTTGCTGTTTTTATTTTGATGAGGTCCTAGCAGTTCATTTTTGCTATTGTTTCCCTTGCCTCCAGAGACATGTCAAGTAAGAAGTTGCTGTGGCCTAGGCCAAAGAAGTTGATACCTGTTTTCCCCTCTAGGATTTTGATGGCTTCCTGTATTATTTTAGGTCTGTCATCTATTTTGAGTTTATTTTTGTGTCTGGTAAAAGAAAGTGGTCCATGTTTATTCTTCTGTATGTTACGATCCAGTTTTCCCAGCACCATTTGCTGAAGAGAATGTCTTTTTTTCCCATTGGATATTCTTTCCTGGTTTGTCAAAGATTCGTTGACCATACATTTATGAGTCCATTTCTGGTTTCTCTATTCTGTTCTATTGGTCTATGTGTCTGGTCTTGTGCCATTACCATGCTGTCTTGATGATTACAGCTTTGTACTACAGCTTGACGTCCAGAATTGTGATGCCTCCGGGTTTGGTTCTCTTTTTCAGGATTGCTTGGCGATTTGGGGTCTTTTGCGGTTCCACACAATTGTAGGATTGTTTGTTCTAGCTCTGTGAAGAATGCTGGTGTTATTTTAATAGGGATTGCAAGTTGTACACTTTAAAAAACATAGTTATTGTACATAAATTATACCTCAGTAAAATTAAGTACAAGAATTATATGAAAGAATCAACAGAGACATGACTCTAGACACTTGGAGGACAAAGTAATGTTGATACTGAGTACAAGTTATTTTGAACAAAATTTGCAGTATAACACCATTCTCATTTTTCCTGCATCAGCTAACAAAGAAATAGAGCTACATGAAATCATTTCAGTTATTAATCCATTTTCAAGGTGATGCCAAGTTTGCTTTTAATAGAACAAAGAGATAATTTATTATCAAAAAGTTACTAGTGATTTTGAGCACTTTCTTCATTTACTAGCCGTTAACATGGCTTCTGCTCCTCACACAGCTGGTGGCTCCTCAGAGACAAGGACTGTATCTCTTTTTTTCCTCTACCCTCAGCCTAGCACAGTTTGATATTTAGTTCATTAAATTTTACTAAAGTTGAACTAGATGATCTTAATTCATTCTCATAAACTTTTGGAGACCTGAACATTATTAATGTTTTCTTACTGATAAACACAAGAGGCAAAGATTGAGTAATTTGCAGTCACACAACTAAAAGGCAGAAGTAGGACTGTAATCGAGGCCTCCTGTTTCTAATCTATGGATTTACTGAAACAGTCCTCTATGTGCACTGGGGCCTCATCTTCCTCAGGATATCAACTGAGTATCTTAAATGAATTTAAAGTTAGTTAAGGTCAATCTCCGCTAAGCGCATGCGTTCCTTCCTTTTCCCACGGTGTGAGAAACACCGCCTCGTTCCTTCCGCTTTGCAGCTCTTTTGGCCCCAACGACTCGCCGTCGCTCGGGAGGAGGTGTTCGCTAGATGAAGTGATGGCGACTGGGACGCCAGATTCGCAAGCGCGATTTGGTCAGTCTGTGAAGGGGCTCCTCACAGAGAAGGTGAACACCTGTGGTACGGACGTCATCGCGCTCACTAAGCAGGTGTTGAAGGGCTCGCGGAGCTCTGAGGTTAGCTGGGAGTGGACTTTCCGGCCCGATATTCCGAGGACCCGAGTATTCCATAGCTGTGGGAAGGGGATCGCATTTCCTCCTGGGAATTGTAGGCTGTGACCTGCTTGCCAACGAGTAGCGCTCATTCGTGAAGGGCGCGTGTTGCATTCTGGGGTGTGTAGTCTGAGTGGGATTATCGTTGTAGGGAGGGAAAGAAATGGGTTGGTGGGAATCTGCTCTAAAGCGGATTGCTGCAGGACAGGGGATACGATAGTGATCCTAGCCAGTTGTTAATTTGTTTCATGGGGCTGTCTCTAGTGAAGACCTTTTCCTTTCGGGCTCTCAAATTCAGCATGGTTTTGCCTTCAACATCTCAGATTCTTTCCCCGCTTTTGTGAATCGTCAATGGGTTTGTTCTTTTCTGATTTGTCTTTCTAGCCGTAGTTTTGTTTTTCTCTTAGATTAGCTTTTTCCTTTGCCCCGATATCCCCTTCATCCTCTAGCTGCTTCTATGAATGCAGTCATATGATGATTTTCACACCAGAATGTTCTATATGTGTTCACTTCGTATCCAAAAAAAGACCTATTTATTGTACTCTTAGATAATCACCCAGGAGAAATGAAAATATATGTCCAACACAAAGACTTGTATATGTATATAGTATCACTATCCATTATAGCTCCAAACTGGAAACAATCCAAATGTCCATTGATAAGTGTGAATGGACAAACAAAGCAGTTCTTTTGGCTCAGCCATTCTACTCCTAGGTTTTATCCAAGAGAAATGATTACATGTTTCTCATTTTGCTACACCCATAACGCATTATCTAAGTTCCTGTTTTGATTTCTTTAAGCTGGAACATCTTGAATACACTTGTGAAACAATCTGAGTACAAAGTCTTTCTTCTATAGACCTTTACCACTGTCTTGCTCATAATTAAATCAATGGCAGTGCCTTAGCTGCTCATCTTCAACAAGTATTGCTTATTTTCAACTTAGTTTTCATAATAATGTAACTCTGACTCTTAACTCATATTTCATCAGTTTTATATTGTTTTATTAAGTTATATAATGGCAGTAACAAGCATAATATGACCAGAAATTTTTGGACCTGTATATGAATATTCATAGCGGCTTTATTCATTTTAGTTTAGGGTCCGGTAGAATTGTCTTTACAGAATTATCTTTCATTTTATGTCCTTAGCTTTTATTGGTAGTGACTACAAGAAACAACTATATGAAGAAGCATTTACTATAACACTATTGTTGAAGTCACTGATTTGGTGATCTTGAGTATGTTTTGCGTGAGGTTACACATGATACTCATTTTAGGATTCAGTAGCAGAGGAAAGTCTGTCTCTTTTTTAGGAATTGTTATGTTGCCATTTATCAGATAAGAATTATGCTTGAGGTGTTTCACTTTTGCCTTGGTTGCATGGAAGTTCTTACATCAGTTTTAGTTGTAGACATGTTTACTTCCTTCTCCTTATAATGACTTTTACATTCTGTTTTTTTAAAAAAAAGTGTGTAGGGGTGTATACAAACTCATAATTAGGTAGAAATTGCCTTGAATCTTTTTGGAGGAGAGCAAGGTATAAATATATAAGTTAAAAAATAGTGTTCATAAGGGTTTTTTTTAATGTATATTTATTTTTGAGAGAGAGAGAGACAGGGAGAGACAGAGTGTGAGTGGGAGAGGGGCAGAGAGAGGGAAACATAGAAAGTGAAGCAGGCTCCAGTTTTGAGCTGTCAGCACAGAGCCTGACTTGGGGCTCAAACCCCACGAACCGGAACCGTGAGATCATGACCTGAGCCGAAGTTGGACGCCTAACTGACTGAGCCACCAGGCGCCCGATAGTGTTCATAGTTAGCCACCAGTATATATTTGATGGCTTGAGCAAATGGCCAGAAAAGAATTCTTGAGCTGTCTTTGGTGCAAAAAAAAAAAAAAAAATAGTGATTTTATTAAAGCCCAGGGACAGGACACATGGGCAGAAGGAGCTGCACTGGGGTTGTGAGGAGATGACTCATATACTTTTAAGTTAGTGAGGGTTAGGGAGAGCATAAGTCTCTAAAGAATTTGAAAGCAAGGCTTTCAGGACCTTGCGCCGCTAGCTGCTGTTAAGATAAGGTTACTTTTAGTCTTTAATAAAACAAAAACATTAAGCAAGTAAGGCAGCCACGAGTTCTTTGAGCAAGGTCACACTCTGCATGTTTCAGGTGTGTATCAGTGGGCTGCAGCTGCAAGGAGATTTGATTTGTTACTTTTTTCTTGCCTTGCCAGCACCAGTATGTATTGAACATCCATATTAATCATAAAAACTTAACTACGTGCTGGACATTGCTGTTTTATGTAGCTTAATTCATTAAATACTTAATAATATTTATAAAATAAATATTATTTTATAAATAAGAGAGGATACAAAGAGGAATTTAATTGGACCAAGGTTACAGAGTAGCTAGGAAGGAGGGGAACTAGGATTCAAACCTAGGCAGACTGGTTCTAGGCCCGTAAGCTTGGGCACCACTTCTCATGTGGTCCCAGCTGGTTAAGTGAGACCAAAAAGCCATGGTGTCACCATTGACTGCCCTAATGTCACTTGCTCCTTTCTAAAGTTCCTCCTTGTGTAGTTTTCACATGAGATTCTTCTATAGTAGATTTAGAGTGGGTGCTCAGTAAGTGGTGCGGATTAAGTTAAACTGAAATCAGGGGCACCTGGGTGGCTCAACTGGTTAAGCATCTGACTTCAGCTCAGGTCATGATCTCACTGTTCGTGGGTTCAAGCCCCGCATTGGGCTCTGTGCTGACAGCTCAGAGCCTGGAGCCTGCTTCAGAGTTTGTGTCTCCCTCTCTCTCTATCCCTCCCCTGCTTGTGCTCTGTTTCTCTCTAAAAAATAAATAAACATCAGGAAATTTGAAAAAAAAAACTGAAATCAGCCCTGCTTTCTGTGAGGGTTGACTCATCATCTCTCAATTCTCTGACTTTTACCTTTTTATTGGATCTCTCACATGGTACTTATCACATACCATATTGACTTTTCACCTAGTTACTTATGTGTTTTTGTTATTTCCTTTATTAGACTATAGACTATTTGGAATGTCTTATTGATTTTCTTTTTTTGTCTTTGTTTTTTTGTAGTATTTATCAGTACTGTACTTTATTCCTTTTTAAGACTAAGTAGTATTGCATTGTATGTATATGCTACATTTTGTTTATCCATTCATTTGGTGATGGAGATTTGTGTTATTTCCACTTTCTGGGTTTGTAAATGTGCTGCAGTAGGCATTTGCATATAAATACCTATTTGAGACCCTGCTTCCAATTATTCAGTGTGTATATCTAAAACTGTAATTGCTGGATCATAGTCATCTGGTAATTCTATGTTTAACTTTCTGAGGAACCACCATAGTGTTTAGCACAGTATACCATTTTTATCTATCTATCTATCTATCTATCTATCTATTTTTAGAGAAAGAAAGATAGCATGAGCAGGGAAGAGAAGCAGGGGGGGAGAGAGAGAGAGAGAGAGAGAGAGAGAGAATGAATGAACAAATAAATGAATGAATCTGAAGCAGGTTCCATGCTCAGTTGGAGCTTGACGTAGGGCTCTATACCGTGAACCTGGGATCGAGAGTTAGAGGCTCAACTGACTGAACCACCCAGGCGCCCTGTGAGTGCACCATTTTATGTTGCCACCAATGCACCAGCATTCCAAATACTTCACATCATGGACAGGTGTCATTTTCCTTTTTTTTTTTTTTTTAATTTTCCTTTCTTTTCTTTTCTTTTCTTTTTTTTAATTTATTTTGAGAGACAGAGAGACAGTGCAAGCAGGCGAGGATCAGAGAGAGAGGGAGACACAGAATCCAAAGCAGGCTCCAGGCTCTGAGCTGTCAGCACAGAGCCCGATGCAGGGCTGGAACCCACGAACCATGAGATCATGACCTGAGCCAAAGCTTAACCGACTGAGCCACCCAGGCGCCCCATCATTTTCCTTTTTAAAAAAGGTTTCTTTGTGTTTGATAGAGAGTGTGAGCGGGATATAGGATCTGAAGCAGGCTCCGTGCTGACAGGAGAGAGCCCGATGCATGGCTCGAACTCATGAACTATGAGATCATGACCTGAGCCCAAGTTGGACTCTCAACCGACTGAGCCACCCAGGCACCCCCCCATTTTTTTTTTATCATAGCCATCTTGATAGGTGTAAAGTGGTATCCCCCTGTGGTTTTGATTTGCATTTCCCCAAAGGCTAGTGATGTTGAGCATCATTCTTGTTCTTATATTGGCCATTTGTGTATCTTTTTTGGAGAAATGTCTATGAAGTCCATTGTCCATTTCCAGATTGGATTTTTTATTGTTGAGTGTAGGAGTTCTTCATGTATTCTGGATAATTCTTTATCAGATATTATTTGCGTATGCTTTCTCCCATTCTATGAGTTTCCTTCTCATTTTCTTGATAATATCCTGAGCTCAGTGAACTGGATCTCCTAGGGAAACATTGTTTTAAGTGTTTACAGTTTATTTTCACACAACACCTTCTGCTTCTGATTTTCTTGGTGTCTAGTGGCAGTTGTCTTCTCAAAGGTACTCCTTTTTGTTCCTTAGACTTTCTTCTCCAGCTCTTTGATTTGATATCCATGTAGCTCAAATGGTCTCAGAGCCACAGGACACCCCCTTGGGGTCAGTCCTGAGGGAAAGGAAGTTCTCAGTCTCATGGTAGACATGGCGCCTAATTTTTAGTTTCAATCCTTCTTAGCCCATAGGGCATTGCTTCTCTTTTCAGCAGCCTCCATGTAGCTGTTTTGTTTGATTCGCTGACAATTTCCATGTGTAAAGCTCTCCTTCCACAGCATTCATGTAATAAATATTTATTGTCTGTTGTGTGCCATGAACTATTCTAGGCATAAGGGACACAGGCCCTGTACTTAGGAAGCTTACATTTTAGTGAAGAGACAGGTAAACGAATGAACTGAAAAATCAAGTGGCAGTAAATATTTTGAAGAGAGCCTAAGGTGGGATTAGAGAGTGATGAAAGGGATTTCCTTAAATAGGGTGATCAGGGAAGGGCTCTCAAAGGAGAGGACATTTGAGGACACTTGAATGAAGTGAGGGAGCAAGCCACGTTGCCGGCTGGAAGCAGTGCATTCTAAGCAGATTAAGTGGCAAATGCAAAGGCCTTGAGATGGGAATGTGTGCAAGGTGTGCAAGGAGGCCAGTGTGGCTGGAGCAGCAGGTGGGGAGGAACGTGCCAGCCTGTGCCCTCAGCACGTCTCCTCCAGTTGAGTTGTGTGCTGAGTAAAGGGTCCATTGTATTTTATCTGAAAGTTGTGTAAGGCATTTATGCTTACTATCAGAACTACACGATTTAATGCAATAATATGGGAAATGATTAACTAGAATGAAAAAAAAGAGGGATTGTATTGCCATGCAAACTAAGCTGAAAAATCTTGTTGAAGATGAGGAGCTAACAAAAACAACTCAACAACAATACTTGTTGAGGATGAATAGCAGAGATCGCTGTTGAGTTACTTACGAGCAAAACAAGGCACAAGCCCAAGGGGAAATACTCAAGACAGTGTTCACTTTAAAGAAGCCCAAACCAGACATCTTAGATGATGTGTTATGATGTGTTACGTGCGTGGTCAGTTTATGCAAGAAAAGGATGCAAAATGCCAATGAATGCATCTGTCATCAAAGAAGGGGCCTTGGCCCTGCATTGCAACAGCTCCTGCATTCCAGAAATCCCGTCTCCTTGAGTCAATCTTCTAAATGATCACCCCCCCACTCGCCCCCTTTAACCGCCACTTCCGTGGCTCAGGCCACTTTCCTTGCTTGCCTAGACTATGTCTAACCAGTCTCCCTGCCTTTAGTCTCCACTCCAGTCCATTCTGCTTGCAGCTCTTCAAACACGGTAAATCCGATCATGCTGGACCTTTAAGTCTCAGCTTAGAAGTCACTTCATGTAGGAAGCCCTCCCTGAACTTCTGCCCCTATGATGGGTTGGACCCCCCTTCCCCCCCCCCCCCCCCCCCCCCCCCCCCCCCCCCCCCCCCCCCCCCCCCCCCCCCCCCCCCCCCCCCCGTGCTCCCAGGTCATCTGATGTTTCCCTACCAGCAGTTCCCACAGGTGTTGTAGTGCCTGTGTCCTCTTCGTGACACCACATTGTGGGCCCTGTGAGGACAGGGGCTCTGTCTCTTCCTGGCGTATCTGAGCACTTAATAAATGTGTGTTGACTGAGTGAATGAATGAGGAAGATTCTCTTAGAACCTTGTTTTCTGCCATCACGTTGTCAGTCACCATCTCCATTCTGTAGGTCTTTGGATTTTGACACTAAAAGGTGGTCACAGGGAGGAAACAGGCACTCTGATACATTGTGAATGGGGATGCAAAATGGTATAACCCTAATGGAGGGGAAGTTGGCAGTATGTAGCAAAACTAAAACCCTCTGATCCAGCAGTCACAGTCATGATTCTGTGAGTCCTCTATCCCAAAGATACTCTAGCAAAAGACACGAAGATATATAAGGTGTTTTTTGTAACACTGCTTATAATAGCAAAGACTGAAAATAGCCCCCAAATCTACTCCAGACAACTGGTTGAATAATCTTGTGGTGATATACATTTATTAATTTATTCATCATTCATTCACTCACTCACTCACTCACTCACTCATTCATTCACATTTTAGAGCACACGAGCAGGGGAGAGGGGCAGGGGGAAAGAGAGAATCTCAAGCAGGCTTCATGCTCAGTGTCGAGCGCGACACTGGACTTGATCCCATGCTACTGAGATCATGACCTGAGCCAAAATCAAGAGTTAGATGCTCAACTGACTGAGCCACCCAGGCGCCCCGCCTACAGGGACGGACGTCAGTACAATGTAGTGCTCTGTGGCCATAAAAGAGCAATGTGCAGATTCAGTATATATTTTGCTACAGGTGTATCTCAGCCTATATTTTCAAGTGAAAATAGCAGGGCATAGAAGAGTGTATGTACTTGGTTACATCCTAAGTAAGAAGGGGAGATTATATACATATGTCCACTTTAAAAAAAGGAACAATGGAAAGATAAACCCAAAACTAAAACACACACACACACACACACACACACACACACACACACACACACATTTTTAAAAATTTGAGTAGGCTCCATGCCCAACATGGGACTTGAACTCACAACCCTGAGATCAGGAGTCACACACTCTACCAACTATGCCAGCCAGGTGTCCCTAAAAAAATACTTACGCATAAGGGAGAGGAAATGGAGAGGGGAAGGGACAGGGATGAAAGGTCTTATTATTTTACTGTTTTGACTTTAGAAGCACATAAAGGTTTATTAATTTTAAAACTTAAAAATATAAAGAAATAAATAACAGTCACTGTGGGGGAAATTATCTGGGGGCTGTTGCAGTGCTGGTGCTTCTGGTGAATTTGAGGCCATCGATCCCCTTTTCATCAGAATCACTTGGACCAAGGGAACAAGGACAGTGTAGGACACACAGTAGTAGCTCTTCTTGCATGATTGGAGTTACTGTCTGCCAGGAACAGGGTGGGATGGTGGGCCAGAAACTACTGTCAACCTCCTCTTGGCTCTCAGTACTCACCGAGTCCCATCTCAGTGGCCACAGGCCGCCCACCCAAATCAGAGCCAGCTTTTGTGCTGTCAGGACCCGGCTGCCAGCTACAGGGACTCCTCAAAATCTGTATCCTCGTTTCTTGTTCCTTCCTTTCTTCCCTTCCTTTCTTTCTCTTTCTCTCTCTTTCTTTTTTAATTGAAATACAGTTGAAATTCATTGTTATGTTAGTTTCAAGCCTACAGCACAATGATTTGTAATTTTACTTGTAGCTGTGCGCACTGTAAGAATAGTTACATTTCTCCTGGTCTCTGCCCGCCCTGTCAGCCGTCCTTCACGTGATGCTTTCCTGTCTCAACCCTGAGCTGCTCGCAGGCCTTTTTTGCTCTGTGTCTCTCACTCCATTTCTTAACAGCTGTATTCCTACCATTCTTTTTAGCCCTACCATAGTTCCTGTACCCTTACTCCACCCCAAATCTCAGATTTGTCTTTAAGAAACCAAAAGGTTAAGTTCTCACTGGGCCCATGGAGCCAAAGTTTCCTTTGCTGGCTTCTTTAGGTGCTTGGCATAGAAGTCAGGCCAGGAGCTCTGCAGTTACGGAGCCCCTGATCTCCTGGCGGTGGAACGGAGGCGAAATCCATGCCAGAACTGCCATAGTGACCGTGACTTTGGACTTTCAACATGAACAAATAGAAAATCATCCTCTGTTACATTTGGGAGTTTTTGTGATTGTGTGAGGGGACGGGAGGAGGGAGGGCAGTGGTTTCACAGCTGCAGAGAGAAGATGACAGGAAGTTTGGAGACTTTGATTACCGCTTTATTTTTGTCTTCCAGCTGCTAGGTCAGGCAGCTCGAAACATGGTACTACAGGAAGACGCCATCTTGCACTCAGAAGATGTAAGACACTTCCTTGTATGAACTGGGGTTTCTGTACATAATTTGTGTGGCTACAGGGAAGTGGAGTGTATCAATTTCTCTTTTTGTGTGTTTCTTAATGCAGAGTTTAAGGAAAATGGCAATAATAACAACACATCTCCAGTACCAGTGAGTATGCCCTCTCCAGTGACTACTGGCTACAAAATCATTATCCCCAGGCTCCCCCCTGTTGTGGCCTTTGTTCTTCAGCACATTTCTCTATGAAGGCAGTGGTTGGGAGTAAAAGTGGGGTTAGTCAAGGATGAGCTTCTGGAAAAGATGACTGAGACTGCACAAGTCGGGGTGTGGGGTAAGATCAAGGGTGGGAACTACCTTTTGGTGGGCCTCTCTGTGTCTAAGTGAGGGCACCTCAGAGGGAGAGACCATAACCCCACAAGGGCAGGGACTGTACCAGGACCACGGTAGCACAGTGCCTGGCACTCAGTAGACACTTAATCCGTATTTGTTGACTCCCTGTGCCCAAGGTCTCTCCTGGGGAGTCTGCTCTTTCACTAGGGAATCAAGTGTAACTCTGACCTGTATCCCAGAGTCTCACTTATGACCCAGCCCTAGTACATATAAATGATCCAGGAGATTTTGAAATATATAGAACCCCTTCTCTGTTATAATTTTGGATAAAATTATAGTTAGTTTTTCATTGTATTTCATTTTACTTTATATTTTATATACTAATGTGCCTACTGTATGATTAAGAGTTTAAGTCTTGATATTTAAACAGCTAAATGTTCATTCTTTGGGTGTGCACATATCGCACGGGTGACCACTAGACTGCACATACGAACTGAATGTGAGCCACGCGTATATATAGTGTTTGCACCACCTCCCTTTAGGTTTAGAATCCATCTTTTTTAGCAACTCTACACTCAGATATTGAACAGAGCTTCAAGAACAGTCTTAGGCTAGAATGGACAGAAATACAGAATGTGACAGAAGCCGGAGATTTGTTCTGCCTACGTGTATCTAGCCATAAGTTGCACTAGTTTTCTGAGATTTTTTATATTAATTTCCTTTTTCCTTTTCTGATTTAGGCAAGAAGCTATTCAGAAGAAGTAAGTAACCCCAAAGGTAGGGGAGTTGGGTGGGAGGCAACTGAAGCAGTCTGCAAAGAATTCTACTTCTGGGCTGAGGATGAGTGTGAAACTCTGGTTGGCATATGCCCTTAAATTGACATATGCTCAGGGATAGCTCATTTGGGATATAAAGAAGACAGTACGGTTGACCCTTGAACAATATAGGTTTGAACTACATACACAGTTCCACTTACACACAAATTTTTTGGATAAATACAATACAGTATTGTAAATGTATTTTCTCTTCCTTATGATTTTCTTTCTTTTTTTAAAAAATATTTTGTGTGAGAGACAGAGAGCAAGTATGCAAGCAGGGGGATGGGCAGAGGGAGAGGGAGTGAGAGAATCTTGAGCAGACTCCACATGAGCACAGAGCCTGACTCAGGGCTCGATATCATGACTATGAGATCATGACCTGAGCTGAAACGAAGAGTCAGACACTTAACCTACTGAGCCACCCAGGTGCCCTGTCTTATGATTTTCTTTCTCTTCTCTTCTCTTTTCTCTTTTCTTTTTTCTTTTCCTTTCTTCCTGCCTGCCTTCCTTCCTTTCTTTTTTCCTTCCCTTCCCTTCGCTTCCCTTCCCTCCCCTCCCCTCCCCTCTCCTCCCCTCCCCTTCCCTTCCCTTCCCAACCCAGAAGCCTTACTGGTAACAGGAACATCTATTTTGTATATGTATTATATACTATACTTTTATAAAAAAGTAAGCTAGAGAAATATGTTATTAAGACAATCATAAGGGTATATATAGGTTGCTCAGTTAGTTAAGCATCTGACCCTTGATATTGGCTCAGGTCATGATCTCATGGTTTGTGAGTTCAAGCCCTGTGTCAGGTTCTGAGCTGATGACATGGAACCTGCTTGGGATTCTCTTTCCTCTGCCTGTCTCTCTCTCTCAAAAATAAATGAAGAAAGAGAGAAAGAAAGGGAGAAAGAAAGGGGGAAAGAGGGAAGGGAAGGGAAGGGGAAGGGAGGGGAGGGGAGGGAAGGGAAGGGAAGGGAACCCAACCCTTATGATTGTCTTAATAACATATTTCTCTAGCTTACTTTTTTATAAAAGTATAGTATATAATACATATACAAAATAGATGTTAATTGACTGTTCCTGTTACCAGTAAGGCTTCTGGTTCAACAATAGGCTATTAGTAGTGAAGTGTGGGGGGCATCAGGTTATACACAGATTGTGACTGTGCGGGGTATCAGCACCTATCCATCCCTATGTTGTTCAAGGGTTGACTGTATATTTCAAAGGTGTGCAGTAAGTCAATTCACTGCTAGTAAAGGCTTTCTAAAAATGGCCATGCGTAGAAGCCACCCTTAAGGAACAGAAAACTTTCTGCATTGTTAATACACATTAAGTAAATTAAGTGCGCTGAAGCCATTGAACAGTCTTGTTTTTTTGAGTGGGTTAAATCCATCCCTTACAATATCGGTTACTCTGATTGGCTTTACAGACTTTTGTTTGATAGTTTAGACTTCTGCCACCCTAGATGACCAGTACAAATTTTGATGTAGCTTCAGCAGCACTTCTGCATTAAAGTACAGACTGTACAGAGAGGTCTTTACTGTTCGTTCCAGATAAGCCGTTTTCTCTTTTCTGATTTCTAGTGTTGAGCAGTCTTCTGATCTACAGGACCAGCTGAATCATCTGCTGAAATAGTGCAGCTTGTAAGATGGCGAACGCACTTCTTTCCCTGACGCTGAGAAGGAAATCTTTTACTTAACCACTGTGCTATGGGTTTTATTTTCCATTTTCTTCTCCAAAAGTTAAGTTAGAACAGATTTGTGATGGTGTACAGTTTCTCCTGAAAAGAAGCTAGGTGGTTGAATTTTGGAAGTACTGCTTGAAGCAGATAACCCGTGCTCTTATTGAATTTTTAAATTGCTCTGTTTAGTTTTATGTTAAAGCAAAATTAAAAGAGGTCTTAGTTTTTCCCATAGAACTTTTATATGTCGAGAGCCATATTATCCAAATATGATCCTTAAGCAAATACTGAATAATGTTTTGAATTCAGAATTAGGGCTTCTATTGTGAAACCATAGGACTGATTAATATTCTTTTTTAAAGACTTTTTTTCTTTTAATCATACATTCAGAAAATGTATGTATCACAAAATAGTAATAGGTAATACCTGTTCTTTCCCTCCCGTTCCTTCTCCTCCCCTCCCCTCTCAGAGGAGATACTTATTTTATTCATTGTAGCAAGTTCCTGAATGAAAATTAGGCAAATGGTATATCTGGCCAGCTGCAGTCTTTTCCTTGACCTGCATTCCTAGAGTTTCTTTGTTGTTACTTTTGATTAATCGGCCTTGGGTTCATTTAAAAATTTTTCTAGCCATCAGCAAACTCGTAAACATTACTGCCAAATGCAAAGACAGTTGAATTACTGGGAATGAAATACTGGGAATGTGGCGTAGGGTTGTGCCATGGGAAAACCTTCTGTTTTCAGATACTTACCCATGTTTATTTAATTCATCTTACTAAAAGGCATTGCCTTTGACTGTCTTTGCTTGGTTTGAATTTTAAATGCACTCTATCGTGTTCTAGTTAGTTCTTCACTAAGGAATTGGGAGAAAGCTGACATAGGAAAATGGTGTCTTCACTGAAAGGAAAAAAAGCAATTAAGAGTCCAATTTAATTCATATTGTGTATCATCAAGTCGACTAATCATATTAGATTGTATTTATCCCTCATTATACCTATACACATTAACTTAAGGTTAAAGAAAAAACTAGGTATGAAAGAATTCAGTTATGTTATTCATTCTATAAATACTCATTACAGTTATTAAATGTAAATGGACTCAGTTCACCTTCAAAAAAAAAGGGTCACAAATTTATAGCAAATGTCATGGGGGGTTTTTTGTTTTTGTTTTTAACTTTTTTTAATGTTTAATTAGCAAATGTCATGTTAAGAGTAAAACATTTGATGGACACCTGGGTAGCTCACTTGGCTGAGCATCTGATTCCTGACTTTGGCTCAGGTCATAATCTCATGGTTCGTGGGATTGAGCCAACCCTGCAGAGCCTGCTCAGAATGATCTGTCTCCCTCTCTCTCTGTCCCACCCCCGTTCTCTCTTTCTCAGAAATAAATAAACATTTAAAAAAAGAGTAAAACATTTGAAACATAATCAGAGGGTGTTACCAACACTGTTTCTATTCAACATTTTGCTGGAGGCCATATTTAGTGCAAAAATTAAAAATAAGTATAGCTGTAAGCAATAAAGAAAATTATTATCACATGATAGGATCATCTGCTTAGAAAATCCTAGGACTGGTTTTTTAATTTAATTTAATTTTTTTTTTTTTTTAATTTTTTAATGTCTTATTTATGTTTGGTACAGGGAGAGACAGAGCATGAGAGGGGGAGGGGCAGAGAGAGAGAGGGAGACACAGAATAGGAAGCAGGCTCCAGGCTCTGAGCTGTGAGCACAGAGCCTGATATGGGGCTCGAACCCACGAACGTGAGATCTGACCTGAGCCGAAGTCGGAGGCTTAACCGACTGAGCCACCCAGGCGCCCCTGATCTTTTTATTTTAAAGGATCATCAATTCAGAAAACAAAATGAAGTCCAACCATCCAGGTATACAAGATGCAAAGAAATACCTAACATGAATTTTTTAAATTAAAAATTAAAATAAATAAAGGTGTGGCCTAAGTTTTCCTTGTCATGCTGGAACAAATATTAAAGAAACAGTGATTGCTTATATTATACCTGATAAAACAAATTTCACAATAAAAATTTTAATGGTAAATATAATATCAGTAATATGAATGGTAAATACTAAATAATGAAAACCCGTAGTACTGAATTTAGTCTTTTTTTTTTTTTTTTGAGAAAGAGAGTATGAGCAGAGGAGAGGCAGAGAGAGAGAGAGAGAGAGAGAGTCTGAAGCAGGGTCTAGGCTCTAAGCTGTCAGCGCAGAGCCCAATGCGGGGCTCAAATCCATGAACTATGAGATCATGATCTGAGCTGAAGTTGAACACTTAACTGACTGAGCCACCCAGGCACCCCCTGAATTTACTCATTTTAAAGAACATAATGCCAAAATACATGAAAGAGAAGTAGCCAGAAATGTACGGTCCGAAATGCATATATAATTTGACAGTATGTCTCTTATAGAAACAAATGGGTTATGTAGAATTAAGTGGTGATCAAACATGGAAACAAAAATCCTTCTTTAAAATCTGGAGTATAGAGAATATGTTGGAGGATAATATTTTTAAAATAGTGAAAATTCAAATGCTGTGCAGGAAAATTTATGTGATGATACCTAAGCAGTGCTATAAAGAAAGAAAATCATGCATGAAATCTGTTTTAGGGATAAGGGTGGAAATGTTTTTTTTTCCTGGGGGTTTGTGGTTAGAACTGAGGAAATCAAAATAGAGTAAGAAAACCAAGCATGAATGATAAAAATTTGAAGAACATATGATATCATTAATTGATACTTATAGATGAAGTTGGTAAAGTGTCGGGCACCTGGCTGGCTCAGTCACTGGGGCACGCAACTCTTGAGCTCGGGCTTGTCAGCGTGAGCTCTACATTAGGTGTAGAGATTACTTAAAAATAAAATCTTAAAAAAATTTTAATTGGTAAAGTATCAGCTCAATCATGAAAATACAAATTAGTAAATTTATTATTGGATAGGAGATACATAAAATATATCAGATTTTAAAAGCATGATCTATCCACTTGGTGCTAAAAATTTGATTACCAGTATTAAAATGTCTGGCTCCTTCTAAAGCTATAATATTACAAAACTAACATTTAAAAGAGAATATGCCCAGGGGCGCCTGGCTGACTCAGTTGGCCCAGCATGCGACTCTTGATCTTGGCGTTGTGAGTTTGAGCCCCACACGGGGACTAGAGCTTACTTAAAGAATTAAAAAAAAAAAAAAGTCATTTGTTTGTGATGACTTTCCAGAGACTTTTCCAAACTATCAAAGAACTTCCGTATACTGCCAAAGTATAGAAATGATAGTAAGATACTCAGATCATTTGATGAAGTAAATATGACTTTCATGTTTATGTTCATTAATTTTTAAAGATTTTACTTTTGGAGCGCCTGGGTCGCTTAGGTGGTTAAGCGTCCGGCTTCAGCTTAGGTCATGATCTCACGGTTCGTGGGTTTGAGCCCCGCGTCAGGCTCTGTGCTGACAGCTAGCTCAGAACCTGGAGCCTGCTTCGGATTCTGTGTCTCCTTCTTGCTCTGACCCTCCCCTGCTCACACTGTCTCTCTTTCTCAAAAATAAATAAAACATTAAAAAAAATAAAAGAAAAAGATTTTACTTGTAAGTAATCTCTACACCGAGTGTAGGGTTCCAACCTACAACCCTGAGATCAAGAGTCACATGCCTCTGCCAAGAGTGAGGCAGCCCGGTGCCACTGTGACTTTCATTTTTAAAAATTAAAGCAAAAAATATAAGAAAGTCTGGGAGATTCTTATTTATGAACATAGATTGGAAAATCTAACACCATGTCAGAAAAATTGAATAGAGAAATATTTTTGAAGAACTGCTAATTCCAGAATTATGAAGTTGATGTAACAGCTGCAAACACATTACATTAATAAGAACATTACATTGTGTATCACTGCAATATACACCAAAAGGCATTTGAAAAAGTTAACTTCTATTTCTAATTAAAACTATAACTTTTTTTCTTTCTGAAGAGTTTTTTCTAAAGAACCAACATGTAATATTTGGTGAAGAAGAATCCCAGCACTCCAGAGCCTCAAAAGTGATTGAATACAGCTCCAGGTTTTACAGATGAAAAACATGCCCGGGGACAGGAAGTGACTTACCCAAAGTCATTGAGTTCGGTGCTAGGTCTTTTGAGTACTTGTATAGATCTCTATCTCTGCTACTTTCCTTATAAATGGAAACAAGGGTGCTACTTGCCTCTTCTAGCATTTACCATAATACAAAGGGAAGGATCTTGGAAGTAATTTACCGTTAGCCCTGCTGTTGCATTTCTAGCAAGTAAACATCTGGCTGGTCATCTGGCTTCTGCTTGAATGCTTCCAGTTTTGGGGAACCCTTTACTGAGGGACACTGGCCATTTTGGAAAGCTCTACCTCTTGACAAATGGTCTGTGTACTGAGTCCTGTAAGATTTAACAGAGGGAGGCAGAGATGAGAGAAAAGAGAGAAGCCAGGTTATGGAGCCAAGAAAGCCTTTATTGGGATCTGCAATTCCCGGGTGAGGTCCCATGACCCCGGGAGTGGGGAGTCAGGGAAGTCCTGCTGATAGGCGATGGGCGGGAGGTTTTATGGGTGAGGGGGTTCTGGGTTTGATCTTGGGAGGGCAGATTATCAAATAAGGGCATTTCAGGGATGTGGCAGGATGGAATAGGTTGCCTCCTCCGTAAGGGTGATGGGAAGCTGGAGCTTCGTGATTGGCTGTTTTCAAACTGGCACGGGACCTTCCAGGTCTGCAGGTGAGGGGCGGGGGTCATTGGTGCACGTGGTTTTTCTCCGACCTACAGCAGAATGGCCGCTCGGTGGCCACCTTAAGGTGACTCTTACAAACCCAAAGCTGCCTTTTTGAACCATTCTGTCATTGTCAGACCAGGGGCTCCCAAGGTGCGATATGTGGGTGTATGCACAAGGCTGTCCTTGGAAGAAAATACAAACATGTCTATGTATGTTTATTTTTTATCTTAAGGAACTTAGCTTTTGCTAATATTTAAAATATGACTTGATATGAGAGGTCTAATATGGTCTACATAACATACAGATCTACACAGCAGGCCTGTCATTTAGCAAGGGCGATATTAAAAAAAACAAACAAAAAACAGCTGTGGCTGATGCACTGACCAATCAGAATGAATGATGGCTTACAAGCACTCTGGTCCCAAATCGGTGCTGCACACCAGATTCCAGCTGAGGGAAAACTGGGAATAACCCAATTTAAGTTGATGGCGGCTTGCCTTCTTGTGCTCTGTGTGTGGTGAAGTGGATTAGTTTGTGATATCGAGCCCTGCATGGGGGGGGAGGGGGCTCTGCGCTGAGAGCATGGAACCTGCTTGGGTTCCTCTCTCTCTCCCTATTTGTCCCTCCCCAACTTGTGCATTCATGCACTCTCTCAAGATACATATTTAAAAAAAAAAAGTTTTTTGGCTGAGAGAGTATTGATTATCATGTGTATGTTTGTCAGAATTCACAGAACTGTATGCTTGAGAAAGTTGAATTTTACTGAATGTAAATTATATCTCAATAAACCTGACTTTAAAAATAGATTGAGAATAAGGAATCTGTTAAAAAAATGGGCAGAGGACCTAAATAGACATTTCTCCAAAAAAAAAAAAAAAAAAAAAACCAACCATACAGATGGCCAACAGACACATGAAAAGGGGCTTATCCTCACGCAGCATTAGGGAAATGCAAATCTAAACCACAATGAGATATGATCTCACACCAGTCAAAATGACTAATATCAAAAGAAGAAATAACAAGTGTTGGCGAGGATGTGGAGAAAAGGAAAGCCTCACGTACTGTTGGTGGTGTAGCCACTGTGGAAAACAGTATGGGGGGTTCCTCAGAAAATTAAAAATAGAAATACCGTGTGGTCCAGTAATTCCACTGCTGGATATTTACCCCAAGAAAATGAAAGCTTGAGAAGTTACATGTATATGTGTGTATATATGTATATGTATGTGTATACTTGTATATATATTTATTGAAATATGCAGCCATTAAACAGAATGAGATCTTGTTATTTGCAACAACATGATGGACCCAGGGGGTATTATGCCAAGTGAAATAAGTCAGGCAGAGAAACAAATACCATATAATCCTTTTATTTGGGGGATCTAAAAAACAAAATGGGCAAAATAGATGAAGGGGATAGAGAGATACAAACCTTTTATAGTTGTAGAATAGTAAGCCATGGGGATGAAAAGTACAGGATAGGGCAACCAGTCTGTAGATTTTCGTAACTGGTGATATGTTAGCTAGCTTGTGGTGGTAAGCGTTGTGTAACGTGCGGAATTGTGGAATCACTAAGTTGTACACCTGAAACTTACTTAACGTATGTCAACTAATTAAAAACAAATATATTGAGAAAAGGTGATTTCCATTCCCCACAGAGGCAAAAACCATATGGGTGTTCATTTAAGTCCGCATAGGAGGTTTAGAAAATGAAAACCACATTGGAGCAATAAAGGAAGATACTAATTAATAGTATCTCCTCTTTCCGGTTGGAAAAACTAAAGGCAGACAAGATGACACCCGGCCCAGAAGGGCCAGGACTCGAGGTGAGGTAGCGTGGTCAGCCTGCTGGAAGCTGCTGGAAACGGCGGCGGCGGGTTCCTGCCTCACCGGGTGGGTGGGCTGGGAGCACCTGGCGCAGGCTCGGGCCGCCCGCCCCGCAGGCGATCAGGCCGGCCTGCCCGGGGCGGGGCCTCGGGAGCCTTCGGCCTGCGGAGCTGGTTGCCCCGAACAGAATTCCCAGAGACCAGAGGCCGAGGAGACAGTGAGTGTGCTGCCCCTCGCCTCCCCGTGCCCCCGTGTCCCATGCCCACTGCCCCTGAATCACTACCCCCCACCAGTCACCACCACAGCGTGCCCCTTAACCACCCTTCTATCTTAGCGTGCCCTTCCCCCCTTGCAGGTGCTCAGCACCTTCGCCTTTCAGCTTCCTACCCTCCCCGCCCCGCTCCTGTTTCTATCAGTGGCCGCCTCTCGAGACGCTGAGATCCGAAAGGACGTGCAGGTGCCAGCAAGAAGGACCTGTAATGGCCAAGAAGGAGCCTCGGCTGAGTGGGAGCACTAGGCCTTTGGAAGCCCAGCCGGGCCTGTGCTCCTGCTCCCCAGGGTCTAGGCGGGGCGGGAGGGGGAGTGCAGGGCGGGGTCTGAGCTTAGAGCTTTGCATGGAGAAAGCCCGCCCAGGCCTGGATGTGTGGAGATGGGGGTGGTGAGGGCATGGGAGCCATCACCGTCAGTGCGGACACCAGCTCCCGCTCTTCTCTCTCCCCACCCCCACCTGCCCTTGGCCCCTGGTCAGACCTATTATGGGCAGGTGCTGAAGCAGTCAGCGGACCTCCAGACCAATGCCTGTGTCACAGCAGCCAGGCCGGTCCCCAAGCACATCCAGGAAGCCTTGAAGAATGTACATGAAGAAGTAGCCCTGAGGTAGAATGCCCCCGCCCTCCCGGCCCCGCCGTCCCCCTAAAAGACTTTAGACAGCAGCTTTATCAAAAATAAATAAAACATTGATATAATCCCTAGGGAATTTATCAATGTCCTCCAGTCCATCCAGTTTGCCTTGTCTGTCATAAAACTGGCAAAGGACAGCACTGATCATCTTACTGCTCTGTTTAAGAAATTCCAGTGACAGCACCCTTCACCCTCACCCACCTTCTCTCAAGGATACATCTATACACCTTGGACCTGACATTCAAGGCTGTCTGTCAGGTTTGGCCCTCCCTTCCTAACCAACCCCAGCTCTGTCTGATGCGCAGAGTATGCCCCACACTACTCTAGCCGCACCTTGCCCTTCCCCCGGCTCCGCATGCTATTGTTCATCTCGAATGCCTTCCTTCTTTCTCCTTTCCAAATCCTGCCTTTCCAGCACTTCACCGTGTCCTACCTACTGTGAAGCCTTCTCCAGTCCTTGAGTACCTTCTTCCCTAAACCACTAGAGCACTCACTGCCTGTGCCCCTCCATTTGTCAATAAATCATGGGAAATGTTTTCTGTGCTTATGTTTTACCTCCCTAGTTAAACACCCCTGGGGACAGAAATCTTGTGTTCCATTTCTTCTCCATAACTAGCCCAGTTCTGGACTTGTATGCAGCAAATATTGTAAATGGTTTATTTGTCTTAGTACCTGGTACAATGCCCAACAATACAATGGTAAACAAAGCGGATCGAGTCCCAGTTTTCATGGAGCTTCCAGTTTAATGGGGGAAACTAAACATCTAAATAGAAATCTGGTGAATGATGGAATGGGGGAGGGACAGAAAGGAAGGACGAAGGTAGGAAGGAAGGGTCTGTAAGATATAGTGGTTCCACATACTCTAGTCTTTAGCAGGGGGAATGTGTATACATTTTCTATTTCCCAGGTATTATGGCTGTGGTCTGGTCATCCCCGAGCGTCTGGAAAACTGCTGGATTTTGGACCTGGGCAGTGGAAGTGGCCGAGATTGCTATGTGCTTAGTCAGCTGGTTGGTGAGACAGGACATGTCACTGGAGTAGACATGACAGAAAGTCAGGTGAGGCTGTGATTTGGAGGACGAGGAGGAAGAACTTCTCAAAGACATTCTTTCAGAGATAAAGTTGTTTCCTTCCCAGCTCTTCCAATTTTAGTATATGTGCTGCCAAAGCGAGCACTCGTTCCCAGCTCTTCAAAGGATAATCTGGGGCGCCTGGGTGGCTCAGTCGGTTAAGTCTTCGGCTTCGGCTCAGGCCAGATCTCACGTTCGTGGGTTCGAGCCCCGCATCAGGCTCTGTGCTGACAGCTAGCTCAGAGCCTGGAGCCTGCTTCCGGTTCTGTGTCTCCTTCTCTCTCTGCCTCTCCCCTTCTCATGCTCTGTCTCTCTCTGTATCAAACATAAATAAAACATTAAAAAAAATTAAAAAAAAAAGGATAATCTAAGAAGGCGCTAAATGCGACAGTCATTTGTGCCACGAGTGTCTCCTGCTCCAAAAGCTGAGCACTTTGACAATTAGGGGCTCTTCTAGGAGAACAGAGTCAGGGGTTTGACCTGATACATGAATTCCATGATGACCCAATGGAGTCTGATTTTTCCCTTCCTTCTGCCATTTATCTTGAGAGATTTAGTTATTGAGTGAAGAGTTGATTCAGTGCCTGGCTGGCTCAGTTGGTAGAGCATGTGACTCTTGATCTCAGGGTCATGAGTTCAAGCCCCACATTGGGTGTAGAGCCTACTTAAAGAAAAAACCATGTTTGAGCAGAGGGTTATGCCCCATTGAGTTACCCCATTATCCCAGGCTGTTAATATATACTACAGGCCCAAAGAAACATTGAAGATTTGCCCAAAATAGACTCAGGTAAGTATATCCCATTAGTAATAGGAAATGTATATTTAAAAAGTAGTATTTTAAAAAAATGATCAAATCCATATATACATTTTGGGAGGGGTTTGTTTTTGTTTTTGTTTTTTTAGGTAGACATGGCTAAAAAGTATATTGAATATCACATGGAAAAGTATGGCTTCCAGACGCCCAATGTGACTTTTCATCATGGCTACATAGAGAAGTTGGAGGAGACTGGAATCAAGAATGAGAGTTATGATATCGTTATGTGGGTCTATATCCTTACTTGTGAGACCGTAGCCCATTTCCTGTTGAACACAAACATCACCACCCTTTGCTGGACTTCCCCCAGTTTGGGTGTTAACCTACCGTAGCCTCACTTCACAAAGGGAGGGAGCTGCTCTCAGGCGCGTGCTGTCCACTGGCCTCAGAACACACTAGCCCAGGAGAGAACTGACTTTGAACTTAATCATAAATGAATGAACCCCAAAGACCAGCAGGACCACTGAGTCTGCTCATACAGTACAGATTGGCCTGTTGTCTTTAGTGTTACTGTCTAACCAAAGTGTAGGAAGTTGCGTTTCCCCTTTTCCTTTGAGTTTTTGTCGCATCATGCCCACGTGACAGGCTTCATCAAGCCACCTGTGAGGAATTTAGCCTGTTTCCATGTGGCACGAGGAACACGTTGTACAACAGGCGTCTGGTCCCAGGTTTTGTGCTGTTGCACGGTGACCATCAGGGCAGAAGCAAGTAGGCGTGCTTGGCTTTTTTCCTGCGCACTCAGATTTGCTAACAGTTTACTGCGATCTTAAACACTCTGCCCATCTCCTTTTTCATGGGGAAAAGTTGAGTGTGGGGAAGAGAGGAGGGAGGCAGGGGGAATGATGTAGCTTTGAGAAAACAATGGAAGACGACTCTTAGGGACTAGAGGATTCAAAGAGCTCTGTGTAGTGTGTGAATTTGCCTGATATTCCATCCGTTCTTTTTTAGATCAAATTGTGTCATTAACCTTGTGCCTGACAAGCAGCAGGTACTGCAGGAGGTCTACCGAGTGCTGAAGGTGAGGGAAGACGAAGCAGGTGGTCTTCACGTGTCAGTCCGAGCAGTGGGATCTGTCCTACGCTTGCCCCCTTGAGCTGAAAGCTCAAACTCTTGTAGTTTATTCCCTAAATCAAAAGGGAGGGGCGCCTGGGTGGCTCAGTCGATTAAGCATCAACTTCTCCTCCAGTCATGATCTCATGGTTGGTGAGTTCCAGCTCCACATCAGGCTCTGTGCTGACAGCTCAGAGCCTGGAGCCTGCTTCTGATTCTGTGTCTCCCTCTCTCTCTCTGCCCCTCCCCTGCTCACACTCTGTCTCTCTCTCTCTCTCTCAAAAATAACTGAGATATTTTAAAAATTTACAAAAAGGGATGGCCAAAGGGGCGTGGCAAGAATACCCTAGACATGGGTTCTCTTTTCCTCTCACATGGTACAAGGTAATAAACCTGAGCGTCATGATTGTCATTGAGCATGTTAAAATATTTGCCTCATTGCTGTCTCTCCTCCTGTTCTCTGCTGTACATGGTTCTGGAATAGCCTCTGTAGAACCCGTAGGAACTTTTGGACTGACGACTGAAGGCTGCTCTGACTCTATTCTTCTAGCTTGTGTGGTTTCTCAGGGCTGCTTGCTTGGTCTCTGTCAGGATTCTAGATCTTCAGGAAGTTAAGGTAGACAGAACTTTTAAATTAACTACTTTCTAGAAGGAAGACTTGCAGGAGCTCCATACCCTCCATTTATATCATGAGATATGTATCTCACGATAGAAGATACAAGATTCTGAGATTTGGGGGCCACCGGGCTCCCAGAGAGATCAAACAAGAATATCTGTGTAAAATGGTTTAATGATGTCTTAATTGATATCCCATCTTATGGACCAGCCTACTCTCTTCACCAAGATGTACTTCTAAAAGGGAGAGACATTACTGTACAATCTAGACTCTAAACCCTTGAAATTAGCTAAATACAATTTTAAAATTCCTGATCACTCATATATGTTTTAACTGCATTTGGTTCAGACTGGCAAAAATTTTAAGTAACCTGAGTCTCTTTATTTAGGAAAGAAACACTCTCAGAAAGCCATTTTATTACCTGTTAGGTAGGGCCCTGGGGGAAAAAAAAATCTTGGCATGAGGTTACTGGTTGTAACTGGGGAGGCAGCTGTGATTTGTTAGTTCTGTTGGTTTTTTTTAAACTGATTTTATCTCCTCATTCCGTTGTTTGCTATCTGGGACTAATGTCATCTTTAACCTTGTTTGGATTAATACTGCTGTTTCAGCATGGAGGGGAGCTGTATTTCAGTGATGTCTACGCTAGCCTTGAGTTGCCGGAGGAAATCAGGACACACAGAGTTTTATGGGGTACGTGCTGCTTTGTTCTGTTTCACTTGTTCGGGTTCAGAGCTCCGGTCTGCTAATATGCAGGATGCGGCTTTGTGATATGGGAACACGTGGGGTTAGGTGAGGAGGCTTATGCTCCCCTTCACCTCTTCAAGAGTGGTGTGACCTTGGACATCTTAGCCTCTCGGAGTCACTGTTCTCCAAATTGTAAAATATAGATAAGAATATAATCTGAGCCTATGAACAAGTAATATATTGTATCATTTATCTTGAATGTATCATAGATAAGCTGCTATATAACGATTGCCACTTCCGATAGCTGTGAAATTAGGTGATTAACTAGTTGTTACTTAACCTTCTAATTTCTGTATAAGTCTAATTACATGAAACAGAAGTTGGTGTTTTGATTTTTTACTTTGCTTTTCTGTTTTGAGTGTCATTGCAACTACTGTATTGTAAA